>NC_056744.1:233623902-233781402 GCF_019279795.1 Protopterus annectens
ACATAGGTTCATTTCACATGTTCAGTTTGATTTTCCTATGGTGAGGATTTGTTTGATGAAACCTCAATATTATGTATTGCTTAGTGGTTAACTACTGTGACTGTAATGTACAGGGTTCTGGGTTTGAACCATGCAGAGGCTGCTTATTTTGTTGCTGGGCAGAACATGGGTCATTGGATACAGAGTGATTAAGGCACTTTAAAACAGTTGTACACGGGTGTGCACGTGTTTGCACAGAGCTAAGCACTGCTAACTTTCGGTTACAGTTTCTTATACTCAGTTAGCTTCCAGATTGCTTAATCTGTGTAGGCAGTGCTTACTCCCGTGAAAATGCACATAAACATGCATACTAGTGCTTACATATGCTTACTACTGCTTAGTTGTGCTTAGACCTGCTTACTAGTGCCTTATTCATTATGGCACTGATATTTCACATGTGCATTTCCTGCAGTACTCTAGTTCATAAATACATGTTATTTAGTGGGTTTTGCAAAAAAAAAAATTGGTTATAACGTGCTTTGCCATGTAAAATAGACTGTGCTGCAATGGAACTTGAACCGGGAATGCTTGCTCACTAGGCGGATGCTCTGCCCACTGCACTATTGCCGTGCTACTTCATTTACATATATCTTACTTGTTATCCTCTTCAGCCTTTTAAGCTGCTTTAACCGTAGCTAAGCGATGGGCACACCCGCGCACCTACGGTTAGCTTTAATCGGATTAAAAAAAAAATAAAAGGGTTTCTTCATTTACTTTTTCAGTACTGTTGTTGCTGTACACATGGGGAACTGTTGGTGGGGATATGTGGACACCTGAGAGTGATCTCACTCATTTCTTAACACTTTCTGCTATTCTACATTGCAGGGGCATGTTTATTCTGACAGTTCTGCTCTCATACATGCCCCTGCACTCGTACACACTCCGTGTAAGCCTGGGAGCTCAGGCAGCGTGCCTTCATTAATATGCATGGCGCACTGCCATCCTGCTCCTACGCTGGCGCTTCTGTGCAGGACCAAGCTAGTCCTGCATGGAAGTTTAGTGGATCCGAGGGTCTATGTATAGTTTTGAAGAAGTGGGTAGTCTATTTGGTGTATTCAACCCTAGACTAGGAATTTACTAATTCCATGTATTAAGTTAAATAATATTTGTTTAAATATAACCTTTATAATAAATATTTTTATATGTCAAAAACTGTTTTAGACTGTTTACGTAGGTAGCAAAAATACACCAATGGAATTAAACTTGTTATCTTTGAACATTATTTTTTTATTTTTATTTTATTTATTTGAAGTTGGTTAACCAGGAGAGTCCATTGGGCTAAGAAGAGCCCTTTATCAATGGAGGCCGAGGGGGAAAAGCTCCATGTACAGACATACAATACAAAAAACAATAGAAGTTAATGCAGTATTTAAAATTGCAAAAAATCAAACAGAAGTTCGTACAAAAATTAACAATGCAAAAAAATCAGCAGAAATGAATACAAGTTATTAAACATTATAAAAGTAGTAGAGATCTAATAATGTAATAGTAACAGTGGAATAAAATGAATTTGAGTAAATAGCAATATTAATTGCTTTTGCACCCCTTTTGGGATGATATGTATACTGACTGTATGTGGATGGTATCTAAGGTAGAAAGAAAGTAAGTGTATGTACAAGGTAAGAGGAGGAGGAGAAAAATGGAAGGATAGTGTTACGTGGAGTTTAATGAAAAAGGATGAAGGGAGAATTAATAGAGAAAGGTGAAACTAGAGGGAGTAAGTAGGTAGAAGTTAAGAGGGGTGAGAGCAGGAGCACCCCCCAGTAGAAGAGAGATAAGAATGAAGCAGGGTCTTTCTTGAATGTGGAGAGGTTCTGGGTAGTTCGGATATGGGGGGAAGTGAGTTCCATTTACGTGCAAGGGAAAATGATAATAGAAGCTGCCCAGGAGTACCTAGGGGTTTGTACACTTCAAGGAGATTTTGATTACTGGATCTTAGAGATTGATCAGGAAGATGCATAGTAAAGATGGAGGAGAGAGGGGCATTGAGATGGCTTGAAAGTGAGTTTTTGAGCAGTGGAGAGCTGAATGTAAGTGAGATAGTTGGGGAGCTCTAGCCAGTTCAAGGTGTGTAAGGCATCACACTGGTGTGATGAGGATTTGGAGCTGGTGGCAAACTTAGATATATTTTATTATGGCATGATGCCAGTTTAGTCTTAAGGGCTGTGTGTAGAGTGGTGAGGAGAGGTGCTCCATACATGAGAGAGGAACAGAGATAGGTGGTAGAGAGGGTTGTTGAGGGGGTAAGATAGCAATGGTGATGATATAACATTCCGAGTTTCTGGTGAGTTTTCAAAATGTTGGTTTAAAGGTGAATGTCAAACTTTAATTGTTCATCAATAAGGGCGCCCAGACATTTTGTATGAGGGACTATTTCAATTGCTGTCAAGTTTTGGCTTATTATGGAGAAGGAGTCCTTGTCTATTTTGGTAGTTTTGGATTGGGTAAAAAAAATGAGTTTAGTTTTGGAAGAATTGAGGGCTAGGTGATTATTTAGCATCCATGTCTCAGTGCTGGTGAAGCCAGGCTGAGTTACATGTAGGAGTTTGGGGAGAGATTCGGCAGTGCAGATAATGGTCGAGTCATTTGCATATTGGAATAATTTAGCATTTGGGATGCAGAGATAAAAGTCATTAATGAAGATATTAAAAAGAAGAGGACCCAAGATAGAACCTTGGGGAATGCCTGTCAGAGTGCTGAGATAGGAAGAAGTACAATTTTTTAACTTGACGGCCTGTTGTCTATTTGACAGCTAACTGGAAAACCAGCTGATGAAAGAGGAGGAAAGATTTAGATGAGAGAGTCTGGGCAGAAGAAGACTGTAGAAAATGGTGTTAAAGGCCTTGGATATGTCTAGAGGAAGGGTAGATGCAAGACTGCCAGAGTCGTGAGTGAGGTTGATGTTGTCAATGAAGGATAGAAGGGCTGTGGTTGTACTATGTCCAGGTCTGAAACTGTGTTGAGTTGGGCTTAGTAGGTGGTTGTCTAGAAGGTAGGGTAAGAGTTGCAGGTGAATTCTTTTTTCAAGAATCTTAGAGATAGGGGAGAGAATGGCTATGGAACAGAAACTGGAGATGTTGGTGTTGTTCCCTCCTTTGTGTAAGGAAATGATAAAGGCTTTTTTCTAGAGGAGGAGTATATATGAGTCTTAAATTGAATGACTGATTAGGATATAGATGGGGAGAGCTATGCCATCGGCAGCCAATTTGAGGAAGGTAGAAGGTAGGTTATCAGGTGCATTAGAGCATGGTTTCAACTTTTGGAGGAGTTTTTATGGTGTTAACATGAGTTGGTTTAAGAGTGAAAGCAGGGGCTGGGATGGATTGGAGACAGGAGGAAACAAGATGTGGGATGGTGGTATGGAGGGAGATACTATCTTATTAGGGAAGGATGTGGTGAGTTTGGTTATTCAGTCTATGAAGAAGGAGTTAAAGTTGGTGGCTATGATATAATCTGGAAAGCTAGGGTCAGGGCAAGGGTTTTCTTTTCTGCCAGGAGTTAGGAGGGAAGAGATACTTCTCCAAAATTTCTTAGGGTTGGATATGTGATTGTTTTGAAGTTTGGAGTAGTAGGATTTGCAGTCGGAAGTAATTTGTTTTTTAACTCTATTCTGAAGTTGTTTGTATTCTGTTAGGAAGTAAAATGTTTTGAATTTCTGGTATAGTTTCCATGATTTATCATGGACATGCATGAGGGTTATAGTTTCTTTGGAAAGCCAGAGGGCTGTTTTAGATTTTACTCTCTTTGTTTTGGGAGGAGCAAGACTGTTTAGTAGGTTAATGAAGTAGGTATTAAAGTAACTAACTGCATTGTCAAGAGAAAGAGTTTTCAGAGGGTTCCAGTTCATCTGTTTTAAGTAGTCAGAGAAGGTTTGAGGATTGAAATTTGTGAGGGTATGGGTAGAGATATAGTAATGTTGTAGGTGTAGGGAGGGGGGTGAGTGATGTGCAAAGGCAGGAAGATGATCACTAAGGGAATCTGGTAGGGTGCCACTATCTGAAATATTGTTGGTATGGGAAACTAATATTCTGCCCAGAATACTATCAGAAGAGTTATCTTTATTAGGTCTGGGTGGAAAAGTAATTGATTGGGTGAAATTAAAGAGGTTTAGATTCTGAGGAGTTGTGGTTGAGTTTAAAGAGGTCCAGTTAATGTTTACTTTGACTAAGATAATTGTTTCATTACTAATGTTGGATGAGAACCAGGAGAGGTTATCTTCAAGAATGGGAATGTTGTTTCCTGTTGGTATTTATAGGGCAGCTACTCATATGTTTTTGTGGTTGTTGACTTTTAGGAGGGCTAAGATTATTTTGGCGGTAGCGAATTGTGGTATAGGGTTGGTGTATGGAGCTACTATTAGAGAGGAGGAAAAGATTAGGGCTACTTCACCACCATTACTTTCTGTTCTGTCATTCCTTATGATATTATAGCTGGGTGGGGTGATTTCAGAGTCTTTCTTGTGAGGTTTGAGACATGTTCCAGAGATGAATTATATGTCAGGGTGGTTATGAGAGATCCAGGCATGGAAGTTGGGTAGTTTGTTACAAAGACTTTGGGCATTTATGGTTATGAAAAGAAGAGACTTATGGGGAGAGGGTGAAGGTGTAGAGCTTGACTTTGTATTCTGGTTTGCAAGAGGTCCAGGGTTTGGGTATATGTCTTCAGAGAGGAGAATAGAGATTAGTTCGAGAAAGGAGGATACACCTTTTTTGGATTCCCTGGGGTTGTAGTTGAAGGGAAGAGTGGATATGGGGCATGGTTTGTGGGGTATAGTGACTCTGTTGGAGGTGATAAGGAGCTGTCAATTAAAGAGAAGAGTACTGTGGTGGTAGAGATGAGGAGAAATATAGGCTCAGTAGGAGGCTTCAGTTCTGGGATATGTAGAGGTTGTATGGAAGGGTGGGGAATGAGAGAAGTCTGGGAGACAAATAAGATAGAGTAGCAGGTAGAGGGAAAAGGGAAGAAGTATTATGAGCAGTGGCTGACTAGGAATGGTATTCATGGTTATTTTAGTGCAGTTATATGTGGTGGAGATTGTTTGATGTAATACAAAAGGGAAAGGTGATAGGAAAAAGTGGAATGAACAGGAGATCTTGTATAAGCTGAAGAGGGAGGAGTGCAGATTAGAGATGTAGAAGATTGAGGTCAGTAATTAGTATGAGGGAGGGCAATTAACTATGAGGTGAGAGGAGATTTATATGATAGCCTGATGCTAATGTGGGAGTGTCTTGGTATGTAAAAATGTCGGTGTGTTGGGGTGGGTGTGAATTGGGGGCAGGGTAGGGGAGCAGAGTGAGCCTACAGGGCGAACAGAGTGGGCAGAGTTAAGAAGGAGGAATGAATGATTAGAAAACTCCAGCAAAAACTATCAGTTAGAGAACTCAACTAAGTACACAGAGCAGCTGGCAGGCTCTGGTGAGTTATGATACCAATTGTAATTAGGGGCTCAGATCTAAGAGGTAGTGGTTACTGAAACATGATAAAAATAAATCAGGATGTGGTATATTCACTAAAAGCACTAGGGATCATAACTATCACTTTACTCATCCCTCATCAGTTCCGTAATTGAGTACAATGCCCCTTTTGGGATGTACCTTACCAGACACCTGCAGCAACTGGAAAGACCCCAAAAGTACCTCACCAAGAGGATTAAAGGGCTCAAACAGATGCCATATGCTGCCCGATTAAAGAAACTCCATCTCTACTCAGTGGCATACCGCCTGCTCAGAGGCAATCTGTGCCTGACGTATAAAGCCATGTCCAACCCGGAATTAATGGACATGCTCACCTCAGAAAATCCAAATCCCATCGAGCTATGTGCTCGAGAGACTTGAACCTCAGCACTGAAATAAATAGGACATGCTGGAGGGACAGATTCATAACCCAGAGGCTCCCTTCACTCTGGAATAAAATCTCAGTCCAGGTTAGGCAGAGTCCCTCATTGACTCTCTTCAAGAGGAATTTTGATGAGTGGATGGGAGATCGTAGGTTTACCCTGGGTATCACTTCTGTGTCAGTGTTAAACAGAGGAACAGTATACTAACTTCGAAAAGGGGCATAGCAAAATTCATTTAAAATGGGTGGCGAAAGCCTAACACACTCTGGCTAGGCTTATAAATGCCCTAGGGCAGATAGCCTAGTATGAACCTATGAACCTATGAACCTATCATGAGCTGTAACTTAATAACAATTAAGAGTGGGGGTATGCTGCCATCTAGTGTACTAGTGGTGTACTTGGGGAAAATTATGTTAATAGATATTTTTTTTACTAGGGAAGAAAGCTGGTACAAGGGGGGAAGACTGTGGAATAATCGACTGCTTTGGAGCTGCTGGTGTGCACAACATGGAAAACTCACCAGTTGAATTGAGTTCAGCTAAAAAAACACATAGGAAATATGAAAAATATGATGAAAGCTTATTGTCATGCATTCAATATGGTCAGATGAAGAAGGAAGGAAGATGGAGCCAATGTCTGTTTAAAAGTCATTGGTTCACTTTCTTTGAGAAGGAATACCAATCTAGCCACTGTGTTGTAGATGGGGAGGGGAGTACCCGCAATTTCAAAAGGCACGAGCAAGCTGTAAAAGAAAGACTAAGTTAAGAATGCAAGTTTTTAAAGCATAGAGCAGTTGAATAAGGGGGGATTGGACAGGCAAGGGAAATGATAAGTTAATACCAGTAGATAATGTAGGTTCCACAATAAAAACACAATATATGATTAATGGATGACACAAAATATGATTAATGGATGAAATAATTAAAAAACAGTGAACATGTTAAAATATCTTGATACCAATAAGGCACAACTCATATTTTTTCAAGAAACATACATAAAATGTACAGATAAAAATATATTGTAATCAAGTAATATTCAATATTTTCACAATCTACTTTTGAAAGTAAAAGAAGATGAGTCATGCTATCATGGAGAAACAATATTCCAATTCCTCATGTAATATATACACTTGTAGAGCAAGAATAGATGCTGTTATTCATAGTTATGAAATATAACAATAGGTTGTAGACTTTATCAAACTTGTATGCATTCTCTGAAACATGAGTCAAATTAGCCAATAAACATTTAAACACTGTACTTAACTCATTACATCTGAGTGACGCCTCCAGATGCATCTGCAGTTAACTCCTACTGATACATGTAGGCGTCAAATATTTTTTGTTCATATTTGCATCAATAATTCCAAAACCATGCTATGTACAAGGATTTAAAACATTTCATCTTAAAGCTTAAAATATGACAAACTTAACTGCATTAATATTTGACCTCTGTCTAGTGCAGGTAAAGAGATATTAACTGCTGTTTTTATTATATTAATTTATATAGATATAATGTTCACATTTTTCTAAATATTTCAACAACCAAGTAACACAGACAGAAATCCTTAGCATCATATGAAAGCTCTCAGCTAGATGAATAAAATGCTGACAGTATATATGTAACTTGAGTGGTTGCTGAGATATTGTAAGTTGTTTACAAAATATTACAAACATAATAGTTATTGTGATTACTGTGACATAGAAAATTCAGTTTAAGACCTAAAACCTAAAGAATACTACCACTATAAATATTGTTTGTGCTGAAGGATTTGCCATTTAAACATCTTTCATAACCCCTGTTGTTCCAGAGATATGAACATTCATTTGAAATGCAAATACATAACTTGATTCTGTCAAAAGGCTTAGGCTCTGCCTATTGGAAGTTGCAGTGCAAACTTCCTGAGCTCCATTGGAATGAATGAGTTAGTAATACAGAAAGTAATATAATAATAATAGGGAGAGACTTTACTTACCTATTAAGTGATGTAGATATGAGTAAAACACAAAAATTAAGACTAACTCCTATGGCAAAGGGACTCAAAATGTGATAGAAAACCTAAAACTGAAAAAAAAATTTCATGAATGATCATAAATACCTAAATTTTGCACACTATTCTTTTAATCATGGCAACCAAACTAGAATCAATAGACTCTTAATATCTTGGGATATTATGTCAAAAATCATTAATATAATTCCTTGTCCTGTCACAGATCATAATGCTTTTATTATGAAACTTGAAAGAGATTTAAAAAAAAAATTACCATCGATGAATAGACGTTTTGCCTACATAATTAGATTGAAAGAATTTAAACAATGGTTTGTTTCAGAAATTTATCTATTTATGCAATTTAATGACATAGAAGAAATAAATAAATTATGATTTGTGATTCTTTAAGACAATCATTTATGGGAAATCATATTATAGAAATAAAGGATACTAAAAACAAAACCCACAAAGATGTAAGTGATGATAAATACATTTAGAAAATATTATCTATCTTTGAATCAAGAAGTAAAACAAAATAACTTTACTAAATCAAACATAATTTCATTTTTGGATCAATTCTATTTAAAAAAGATGAACTTAAAAAGAATTTACCTAAGCAAATCACTTCAAAGAAGTCTCAGATAAGATACAGCAACTTAAATCTAACAAATTCACAGGGATTGATGGAATAATTGCTGAGTTTTATAAGATCTTTCTTCAAAATACTATTTATTACTTTCATAAAATTGTCCTAGGTACTCAAGAAAATGTAAGTATTCCACCTTCTTGGAAATACTCATTAGTTACTTCAATACACAAAGAAAACAAAAATATTCAATTATGTTGCTTTTATAGGCCAACATCACTCTTAAATACAGAATATAACATTTTATGTCCATTTTAGCAGATAGAATAAAAGAACCTATAGCACAAATAATTAGTACAGACCAAACTGTCTTCATACATAAAAGGTAGACATTTGATAATATATAAAGAATAATAGCACTTATCGATAATCCAAATAATTAGAAAAAAATAAAAACTTTTTATCGACCTTGATATTGAAAAAGCCTTTGATTCACTAAATAGACAGTTCCATATTTTACATTTATTTAACTTTCTACCATAATTTGTCTCTTTTTTGATAAAAATATACAAAGACAACACAGTTTATTTCAAGTTAGGACGATTCTCCTCAGAACCTATTCCTTTATATATAGGAACTAAGCAAGTACATTTTCTGTCTCCTATTGTGTTAGTATTAGCTATCGAGATTTTAGCAGTAATAATTCAATCTAACTCAAATAAAAAGAATAGAAGATATTAATAATTACAGTTCTAAAGACATGCCATAATGTTAACTATACCAAACTCATATGAAACATTGGAAGCATTAACCTTCACTATTAAAAAATATCAGAAAGTTTCAGGATTACAATTTGTTGATCTAAATTTTATTTATCTAAAATTATTTCATTTGAAGATAGATTACAATTGATAAAAATGAGTTTGTTTCCAAAAATGTTGTATGTTATTCAAGCATTAGCTCAACCACTAAATACAATTCACCCCCAAAATATTAATAAACTACTAATACATTTCTATGGTTTCTAAATAAACTTAGTATATAGCATAGTTTCATATTGTTAGATATTGGGACTCAGGATGTATAAACTTCCCAAATATTGAATCTTATGTCAAAGCAGGAATTTTCAAAGTTGTCCTTAAATGGTTAGATCCTACATATAGTACAAACTAGAAAACATTACACTACTCACTACTAAGTAACAGCAAAATGAAAATTGATATAATTGAAAATACCAAAACAAATAATCTCTTTTGGAGATATTTATGCAACTACATTCAGTTTAATTTTGCCTTCTCTATCAAATATATAAATTTTGCTATAAAAAACGTTTAAAACAGCAATCTTAAATGATATTGACTTGAAAATCTGGGTTGACACATTAATTCTCTTCAGGATAACAACATAGGTTTTGAATGGAAACATACAAACAAAATGTATTTTTGAAAAAAATCATTTTAATATGTTGGTATAACTGACTTAAGGGTACAAAAATAAAGACAGTGCAAACACTAATTTCAGAATATAACCTAAATTCAAAAGATTGTCAGACAGATTCAATAAAGCATATACAGGAGTGTACTGTCTTAGATTTAGTAAGTGGTGTGCACCACTGTGCAAACAAGGTAAACACTGTGACATGCAAATTACAACACATGCAGTTGAATTGTATGCTAATCAACCAATCCAAGATGGAGGAGCTATTCAACCAGTTATAAAGCAACCATGTTGACTCAGTGCTAGTTTTCCTTGGGAATTTTAAAACCTATTGGAATACAGCCACAGAAAAGACTCTACACATAAAACAATGTTAGGAAGTGCTGTTGTTTAATTCATGTGTATGTGCAACAGGCTGAAGTCTATGTTGCTTCTGCTGCTAATAGACTAAAGCCAACAAGGAGAATAGTTTTCAGACCCTGGGTAAATTATCACAAAATACATGATGTGGAAATTGTAGAGTACTACAGGGTGGATAGACACACAATACAGGAACTCTGCAACCTCTGCCATCCTCAGCTCAGAGCCAGGGTAAACCAAAGGGAACCCATCCCAGTGGAGACAAGGTATGTGTAGCACTTAGAATCTTAGTTAGAGGTACCTTTCACAGACAATCAGGAGACATGCTGGGGGTGTCACAGGCATCAGCATCCATGATCTTCCATCAATTCTTGAATGCTATGCTCCAACATGCCAGTAACTACATATATTTTCCCCATACTCCTAAGGATAGGGCCAGAAATATGCAGGAGTTCTACCCTGCAGCACACTTCTCTGAAGTACTGGGTGCCATAGGTTCCTCACATATAGAAATTAAGGCACCACCTGGGGTGTAGGGAAGGATCTACATAAATAGAAAATGCTTTCACTCTATTAACTGCCAAGTTGGGTGTGCTGCCAATAGAATCATCTTGAACGTGTGTGCTGACAAACCTGGCAGTTACCACAACTCACATATCTGGCACAGCTCCCATCTGTATCAGATGTTCCCTATGGGGGATATCCCACAAAAGTAATTTACTGGGGGATGCAGGTTATGCACTGGAACTGTGGCTGATGTCACCCTGCAGAAATGCACACATGCCCACTGAAGAACATCATAATGAGGCACATGCTCAAAACAGAAATATTATAGAGCATGTGTTTGGACTGCTGAAGTCACGGTTCCAGTGCCTAGATACACATGGTGGAGCCCTGAAGTACAATCCATGAACATGCAATGAAATATGCATAGTATGCGCCATGTTACACATCATCCTGAGAAAACAGCTTCAGCAGGATCAACAAGAAGAAGAAGCACACATCCTGCCACCAATGCCAAGGTCACCACAGCCACACAGAAAAGAGGGGTCAGAGGGGGATCCAGCAGCTGCCGTGGGTATAGGAAGATATAGGTGTGTTCAATAAGCCCTCACATTGGCAAAGAGACCATGCACAATGCATAGCACACTCACTCATCACCTAAGGGGGTAGAATTTTCCTTTTATGCACAGACATATAGTAACACTGATGCCAGGTAACTCTCACAATCTTTACCTCCCCGTGTATTGGCTGTGTACTGCTTGTATTAGATGAGTCAGCCCTGAACTAAAACTGTTGCAACTGCTGGATTTATAAGGTAAGTGTTGAACCTGGATTGTATTATGTAATAATATGAATGCTTTTGTATCGTTACTTGGTAGAGTGATCAAGTAAAAGGTGGGAGATTTATACTGAAATGACTATAACATGTGACAGCAGAGACTTATTTGACCTATATTTATCCATTATTAAGTAGTAGGCCTCAGGCATCAAAGATTCACAAAATCATTCCTCTCAAAAGTAGTGATGATCATTGCATGCCCTCAATTTAGCACCATATGTTTGTACTGGAAAATCATTAGAGAAATTAGAAAGTAATGATACACATTGCAGTTTCAGACTTCACAACCTTCACAAGATCTTTCACAATAAAGTTGGAAAATGTTGATGTTATCAAATGTCTAACTTTCTAAAAACATTTAAGTCAAAAGTACAATTACCAGTTCAACATCACAAATGCAGATATATTAAGCACTAAGTCAGCTATGCACCCTGAGCATTAGACATAAACCTTATCTATCCCTGAATTTAAAAGATATAAAACAGGGATATGGCAGTTATCATCACTTGAACAGGGTGTTGTGTGCAGGGCAGGAAGCCTTGGCTGGCACAAAAGGTCAGTGAGTGTGTGTGTGTGTGTGTGTGTGTGTGTGTGTGTGTGTGTGTGTGTGTGTGTGTGTGTGTGTGTGTGTGTGTGTGTGTTAGAAAGAGAAGCAGGCAGACATTTGGATAAACCAACAAATGGCCAGTGAGACAAAATGAATTTTAATCTGCATGGCTGAACCATGCAAATGTTGTTTGTGTGTCTGTAGGGGTCCTCCAGGAGAAACTGCTCTGTGATTGTCTGCTTATGAACACAGCCAAGCTCTGTGCTAGTTCTATATCTTGGTATGTCAGACAGATGTGAGCCATGCATGGTAGAGGTGGCAGTTCATTGTTGTTGTTCCCGATGATGAGAACTGGCTCTGCCAGGAGTTGCACTGGCACATCCATGACCATGGACAGATGCACCGCTGCTACCTGAATCTGACTGATGTCTGCTGGATGAGGTCCCTTCACAAGGACACCCAGGACCATGACCTCAGGGGCTGTCACCTCTGGGTCTAGACAGCTCACCCACTGATGGAGCAGTGGAAGTACTGTCACTATGGGACTATGATTTTGCATGGTCACGTTGGCTAACAGCAGATGATGTGGCTCACCTATGCCAGCAAGGATACCATCCCTATCCCAGCAGACATTCCATCACAGACACCCCTCATTCCAATGTGTCATTCATCTGATCCATTGAACTGGCAACACAGTGGAGGGAGTCACACATGATAACCCAAGCATTTCTTTGGAGACCCTATGGGAATGTGCCTGTGCTTTCATGATGGCCCTAAACATATGCTGAATAGCATGGGAAGAGACACCTAGATCAGGTGGAGGATGAACAGCAGGCCTCGGAGCACCCCTAGCAACCCTCCTTCACCTTGCCTGCATTTTGTATATTGCCAGAATCAACAGGAATTGAAGCCACAGTAGCCACACTTCCTTGATCAATTTTCTTGCCATCCCCATTTCAAATATCTGAGGGCTCACTGGAATGGGTAGTCATAGGCCTACTGGCTGTGTCTGATGGAATCTCAGTGGGTGGCAGTATAGCAATCTCAGTGTCAGATTCAACAACTGCACCCCTAACTTTGCCTCTCTTTGGCCACTATCATCATCAGAGTCTGCTGATACTCTGATATCAGGTGGTAGAAGTCCCACACTTCCACTGCCAGGATCATCTGTGATGGGATGCAACAAACAAAGGAGCAATTAATACCTAAACTACTATACTCCAATATATGCTAACAAAATAACAGCACTGCCACTATTAGACAATACAGCAATACAGACAACAGTCCTGACACCAACATCACCCACAAAAATATTTCTTTGAATTGCTCATCAGTATTGACATAAACATGTTTGGCTTGCCATCTGCAGATGAGGGTATCCACTGCATGCCAGATGGTCCTGAAAGAAGTTAAGCAAAAGGTAAGGATAACATCATCACAATTAACAGTATCACAGGGGGTAATACTTTACCCATTTCTATGTCCATTACATATACTTTCAACAAGAACTTGGATGAAAACTCCAACCTAAGTTAATTAATCAGAATGTGTTGTTAATTGGAGCAATCTTCAACCCCTCAAAAATTTCTTGTGAAACAGAAGTAATGTATTGATTTAAATTGTTTTACTATACAATATCATTCAACAACTGAGATAGAAAAGCCTGCCTAGAAGTAGCACCAATATCAAGGACATTATGTCGTATACTTTCCTTGGAGCTGTCTAGATCCCTGACAGTGGACAGAAACTCTTAATTTAGTGTTATGGCTGGCTCTTTAGTAGGCTGCTTGGTACCCATCCAAACACAGCTCACTGGAGCTACTCGCCTCCATGCAGATGAGATCATGTCAGTGGCCCTATGGCACACCTACTCATATGTCCTGCATTGGCCACCCATGGCATTATAATCATTAACAATCAGCCACCAAATCTGCATTCTGCATGACATATCTCCCCATCCCCTTTTAATAAGGAAGGCACCATGTTGCCTACAAGCATTAACAATAACCTGATTTTCAGCATCAGTGACGGGTGGTCTTCAGTGTTTGAGATGCCTGGGTAGCATAGTCCTAAGTGTCCAAAAAAACAACAGTAGGATAATACATATAACAATAACATAACTATAGAATAACTGTTCCCAGATAAAACAGAAAAGGTAGCATCTCAGTATTACCCAATGGAGAAATATAAAAGTCTACTGATTTGAAATATGAACAACAGGCTGGATGCAAAACAAAGGAGAGCAACAAAAGCAACATATCCTTGTTTGTGCTATAACAGAAATGCAGCTTTGCCTCCTCAAAGAACAGGCAAATGTCATATTTTGCTCACAAACCATATTTGAAATGTAAAAGTGCTATCAAATGAAGTGCCCCTGAAATTTGTCTACAGATTTATCACAGAACATTCCATTTTAAGGTACTGCCAATCATGCATACCTGTTAAATGCCTTGACAAACACAGCACCGCTACACACTTTAAACTAATGCATACAGATAAAAGCGTAAAGGTGTAAACGTCTTTGCTTCAGATTTTTCTTAATTACATTCCAGCATATGCAATATGTAGCTGACAAAATGCAATCACATAATAAAAAAAAACAGATGATAGAAATTACATGGTCACTTTGTTGCCAAGCTTTAGGTAAAGCAAAAAACTATTTTTAAAGTGACAAAACACATTTTAAAAAAAAAACAGATACAGATAAAAAATGTTAAATATTTCCTAAATGAGATTTAAATAGCATTTAAATAAAACTGCGTGTCTAAAGCTTTCAGGTTTAATAAACAGGAAATAGATGTAAAACCATTAAGCACGGTAGTTGCCAATACAATTCACATTTTTCTAAAAGTAGCTGCCAGGGGCCATGACACAGATCCATTGGCACCCTCTCCATAACCACAAACTTAAAGGTGCATCCAGGAAAGGTGCTAATGTGCCTAGCTAAAGCATTGATTTCTTTTTCTGTGTGCTTAATATCATTGCTATGTTCCCATATATGATCTTTAAAACAGCGTTTAGTTTTGCCTATATAATAGACTGAACAACAGTCACACAAAGCAGCATAAACAACACCCTTGGTAAGGCAGTCACATGTTTCTTTCATCTTAAACTTAAAACCATCAATGGTAACTTGCTCACAACAAAGAATAAATTTACACATAGAAGAGCTCCCACACTTAGATATCTTAAAATTTGTAAGATAATTTTTCCTGCTATGATCAACTAAGTACTTAAAATTCTGCCCTTTCCTGAAAGTAATGAGAGTTTTTTCACCCACTTTACCAGCAACCTGGCTATCATCCTTCAAAATTGCCTATTTTTTATAAAGAATTTCTCCAATCAGGTTACTGTCCATGCTGCACTGGGTAATAAATGAACTGACCAAAACTGCATCAGTCCTGCAAGTACTGTTGGAAGGGCCAGTACAGGAATTTGATGATATATTTCTTATGTTGAGAGGTGATGAAACAAGCTTTGTCTGACTTTGTATTTTTGGATTTTGAAATACATACAACCACAATAACAATAGATTTTGTGGATGTTAATTTGACCATCAATGAGAAGGGAGAGATTCATACCCGACTACATAGAAAGGACTGCTGGAGGAATAATTTTCTCCAAAGATCCAGTATGCACCCATGGCATATCTACTCACATGTTGTGAAGGGACAACTTTTACGTACATCCAGATTATGTACAGAAGAAGAGACATTTGAGTATGAATCTCAACAGCTCTTGGAATGCTTTAAAGGCTACAAGGACGGGGACATGAGCCATACTGTCACAGAGAGACAAGAATTGAGAAGAACTAAGGGACGACCCTAAGAGGAGGAGATTGGATGATGAGACTTCAACAGATTTGGATCCTTCAGAACACACTAGTTATCTGAGATGTTTACTGAGACAGAGTAGTGATATTCCACAGATATGTGATATTGTAAGAAAGAATTGGCATATTCTGACCACGGATGAACATTTGAAGAGAGTAGTAGGTGAGACTCCACACTTCTATTTTAAAAATAAGAAGAACTTGAAGAAGTTACTTTGCTATAAAACTGGGAATGTTCAAAACCATGTACGTGTCAGGAAGGGCACTTTCCCATGCAGGGAATGCAAGGCTTGTACTTTTATTAACAGCAATAATTTATTTATAAATCCCATTACAAATAGGACCTATAGGTTAATTAACTATGTGTTAAATAAAATATAGTAAGTGTTGGTGTCAGCTGTTATGAACCTGTTGGTTCTAATTTAAAAATATTCAACAACAATATTACACAACGAGAATGGCTTCCCGTTGGAAACAAAGTTACCTTTGTATAGGTTCACACAGTCCTTTCACGATCTGTCCGAACAGCTGAAAATAGCCACAAATCTCCGCTATTCACCCGTTGCCAAAAAAATATATAGCAACCAGGTAAATGTGAAGCAAACTGTCCTTTTAGGATAAGTCTCCCTCCGTTGTAGACACACCCGTAACAAATAAGAATACAGCAATATTTCACAACGAGAATGACTTCCCGTTAGAAACAAAGTTGCCTTTGTACAAGTTCACACAATCCTTTCACGATCTGTCCAAACAGCTGAAAATGGCCACAAATTTCCACTATTCACCCATTGCCAAAAAATGTATAGCAACCAAGCAAATATGAAGCAAAATGTCCTTTTAGGATGAGTCTACCTCCCGTTGTAAACACACCCGTAGCAAAATGAAAAATGCAGCAACCAAACCAAAGATAAACAAACTGTTCGTTTTGAAAAACTGCCTCGCGTTGCAATTTCACGCTGTTTTGCCAACAGCTAAAATATATAGGTAGGTAACCCTTCTGTTGTTCCGTTGCACAAACCGTGCTTCGAAGGGCTTTAGAGGCAGATATTAGCGGTGGACCAAATATCTCATGTAAACCAAGATCTGTTCAGACCAAAAATGAACCGCCAAGCCTTCAAGATGATAAACGTACCAAAATGCTGTAACAAATAAGAGTTCAGGTCTATTCAGACCAAACAGCAAACAATGGCAAACACTTCAAAACACATTCGTATTTATGACAATAAGCAGGTGTTTTATTTGGTCATTTATTTATTTATTTATTTATATGTATAATATAAATTTATAAATGTCATGCATATTTTCGTTATTATACCATACCATGTATATTACTTTGTATATTATATGGTGTGCATAGCATTATGTCAAGTAATTCAGTTTTATCTTTTTGTTTTAAATATATATATCTATATATATATATCTTTTGTTATTTTTAATGTATGTGTCATATTCATAAAGAAATATGACTGCAATGAAACCATTGTCAAATTCATAAAACATATTTTGTTTTTTACATATATGGGGGAATATGTATATATATATTTGATATCTATATATATATTTTTTATATATGTTTAATTTTTATATTGGTTTTTATTAATTGTATTTCATTTTAATCATATGCTTATTAAAGTTTAATAAAAGAAATAGATTTTTAGACAATGTATTTATATTTATACTAAGCATAGATATATGCCGTGGGTCTACATGCCCCTTTAAATGGATATGTTCTTGACCGCCAAAATTTAACAATTGAGTATAAAAGGTGTGTTTTATAATTGGATTAATTGTTGGTTTGAAAAAGCACTTGTTGCGAAAGAACTTACCACTGTCAGTTTCAAGGATCCAATAAATCTATTTTATTTTAAAGATTCTTTGAAGTTCTCCTGCTTTTTGTCGTAAATACGAATGTGTTTTGAAGTACCTGCCATTGTTTGCTGTCTGGTCTGAATAGACCTGAACTCTTATTCGTTATAGCATTTTGGTACGTTTATCATCTTGAAGGCTTGGCGGTTTATTTTTGGTCTGAATAGATCTTGGTTCACATGAGATATTTGGCCTGCCGTTAATATCTGCATCTAAGCCCTTCGAAGCACGGTTTGTGCAACGGAACAACAGAAGGGCCACCTATATTCATTAGCTGTTGGCAAAACAGCGTGAAATTGCAACGCGAGGCAGTTTATTAAAACGAACAGTTTATTTATCTCAGGTTTGGTTGCTGCATTTTTCATTTTGCTACGGGTGTGTTCACAACGGGAGGTGAACTCATCCTAAAGACATTTTATTCCTTATTTGCTTGGTTGCTATACATTTAGTGGCAACGGGTGAATAGTGGAATTTTGTGACCATTTTTAGCTGTTTGGACAGATCATGAAAGGATTGTGCGAATTTGTACAAAGACAACTTTGTTTCTAACGGGAAGTCATTCTCGTTGTGAAATATTGCTGTATTCTTATTTGTTACGGGTGTGTCTACAACGGGAGGTAGACTTATCCTAAAAGGACAGTTTGCTTCACATTTACCTGGTTGCTATATATTTTTTTTGGCAACGGGTGAATAGCGGAGATTTGTGGCTATTTTCAGCTGTTCGGACAGATCGTGAAAGGACTGTGCGAACCTATACAAAGGTAACTTTGTTTCCAATGGGAAGCCATTCTCGTTGTGTAATATTGTTGTTGAATATTTTTAAATTAGAACCAACAGGTTCATAAGAGCTGACACCAACACTTATTATATTTTATTTAATACATATTGATTTATATAGTTGGTGTAACAGTCGGCAGGGTGTTTTGGCTGGTTTGTCTCATTTTTATTTTGTGTAATTAACTATGTGACTGCAATAGCAAGAATTTGATATACCTGGCCAGCTGTACTTGCTGTCAGTTTTTTATGTTGGCAAGACAAATAGATGCTTCAAGGAATGGATTCTCCATTACTTGAGTGGCATAAGTGATAAGAACAAAGAATAATGCACTCTCACAACACATAATATCAAATCCAGGGCACACATTTTATTTCACGGTATTGTAATTAATACTGGATGACTTGAAAGGTGGAGATATTATAAACAAAGCAAGCCATCCACTGGGACTGAACGGCATAATCCCATTGAAGTCTGTACTGAAGGGTGATGGCTGCAAAGATGACATTTCATTGGTTGGTCACATTTTGAAAAAGAGGAACTGATTACCTGTTATTTAGGATCTGAAGAAGGCCTTAAAAGACTGCAGCATGTTAGAGGTGCAAACAGAATTATAATGCTGACTGCATACACATATTTGATGACTGTCGTACTATACACAACTTTTAAAATAAAATTGCAGATGTCCCTAAAGCCTTATAGTCAGGATCTCTTTTCTTAAGCAAATATCTATCTTTATTTAATATAACAGACAAATATGAAACTAATATGGAAACTTGCTACATACTATGGACCATTTTAGCTGTGACAAGAAAAAGCATCACAAGAAAATGAAAAATGACATACCCTCCACAATTTGAAGAAGTTTTATTATTCCTTCATGAGGTTGTCTTAAGCATGATCAACATAAAGAAAAACAAGATATTTAATGAAAATCCACAGACCAAAGCATTATCTCTTATTGATGTGTGTCTGCAAAGTACTATCATTGCAAGATGAACTGTTTCAAAATTCCAATGAGTATTTGGTTTAAGCTGCCCACGTACAATTTATGCAATGTTTTATTTTAAGTTTTTGTCATTATTCATTTATTTTTTATCCCGTTCTTTCTTCAGGCATGTTTGTACATGTAAATAGTTACTTGAGTTAATATTGTTCTCTTTACTTTTATTTAAGAAGCATATTAACGTATTAATAGATTTTTTTAAATTGATTTTAAAATTGTTTTTAAATTTTAATAAAAATCCTTCTGTAAAAACATCTGCAAAAAGTCACGCAGCTCTCAGCCTTCCATCTTCAAAATGTGGTAATGTGGAACTAAATGTGGAACACTACGTGAAACCCTGATAAAGTCACAAGCAGATAATGCTATTTTGTTGTCCGTGTAAGAAGGCTTACTTACTTTACAGATTATATTAATAAATGTTTCATACTCTTTGCAGATTGTATAAAGTAATACTGTACACCAGCAATCTTCCTATGCTGCCATCTTTGTCTTTCCTGCTAACAAGTCATTTGTCCTTGTAGTGGTTACATTCAAATGTGTACCTTGGCTGGCAGGTGATGTTTGTGTAGTCCGACTGTTTAAACTGATGCACTCTCTGCCTAGTAGGCACCATTTTGCAATATATATGAATTAATATAAGCAATTCTGAATTACTGTATATCATGACAAGCTGCGTGCTATAGACATTTCTGCTTTATAAAGGTCATATTATTGGTTTATGAATAGCAACATATAATTGAACTCTCCATTTATGTTGCTAAGACAGGTAAGACCTTAGTACTGAGTGCCATTCTGACTTTTCTGTAAATGATGACTAAGGACAAGATAATAGGCTACAACAATTAGATAAGAGTGCTTGTATTATCCAATGGGATCCGTTGTGTGTCAGTGTGAGATGTCATGTTTGACAACACTCTTGCTTTCTAGTGCTTTTCCATAGTTTGGCTAAAACATTGTCAGCCCCTGTAGTGCCATTTTTAGGAAAGGTTTGACTTATGGATATTGCAGTGTAACAGATTCCAACTTGGATAATATTATTTTAGTGTTGCATAATGCTAGAAGCGTGAGCAGCCCCATGCCTAAACTTGATGATTTCCTGAATCTCAAAAAAACTTTAACATCTGTGTAGTTATTGAAGCTTGGTTTCAGGATAAAGATAGTACCTTTTCTTTGACTGGGTTCAGTATCTGTTATTCATTCTGGTTCATTGGGATCTTTGAGGTGTGCATTTATTTATCACCAGATCATTTCACAAGAAATTCTACGAAACAGAAACCCGGACCTTATACAGTTCTTAGTTCCACTTGCTAAAACTAACAATTGCATTACTGTCACTTACAAGCCTCCTTCAATGACTCCTAACATGTATTATATATAACAATGCCTAAAATGCTGATTTTCTAGAGTTTCTGTGATTTAAAAAGTTTGTTTCAGCTACATATTGTACTTATGTTACTGCCTGCACTTTAACAAAGTAATTTTTGTGTTTAAATTACCTGTTTAACTGTTGTAGGCTACACACTCAAGTTTGATAGCCATTTCTCTGCATTTAAAGTGTTTTTTGATTGTATCTGCTTTATTTTCTGAAAAAAACAAAAAAGCAAAAAAATATACTTGTTTTCCCACCTATCTAAGCTAGTATAGTCCAGTTTTCAGGTTAGTGCTGAATTCAGGGCTATGTTACAAGTTTCTGTGTTTGCCCATACCTTACTTGGATAGAAGGAAGTTTCTCTGTTCACTGTGAGAGAGGGAGCTTTGAGCAGCCTATCTGTCCCTGGAGGAGTAGTTTCAGCCCAGAAATTAGTAGTTTATTGGCCATTTTGGGCTAATTTCTATCTCTTTCATTTCCCTGCTATAAAACCCGCATTTGCTTGGTTTTGCGCACAGGGCAGCACTGGTTAGCTAGGGTATAACTATTCCCGGCTCCATAAAGTTTACTCTTCAATTTTTCCCTTGGAACTAGACAAACTTTCAACTTAAGCACTCAGACCATTCACTTCTCATCCTGGCACTTACTCAAAACTCATAGCAAGCACTAATAAACCTTAGCACTGGACCCCCCTATACTGTAGAGAAGGACAAGGCTCTCTATTCGACCTTAAAAGCCAATCAGTAAAACAGTTTACTGTACCTATCCAGGCATGTCCAAAGGGCAATTTCAGGTGTACTCTCCAGTCCAACTGGTGAATCTGGGCATTTTGAGGCAATGTTACAATTGCCACATGTACACAGACTACCCTTTCTTCCTTCCACCAAACACTAACACATGCGAGATATGCAATTATACAGCCAAACTGGAGGCTAAGCTCTCTCAACCCAAGACTGGATCAGGCAATCAAGAGGAGAAGGGAATTACTTGCATCACACCAACAGTCTCACATAGACCTATGAAACCAGCACCAAACACTCATAAACACACATAAATACATAAAAACATACTCAGAGGCTCTAAATAAAAATCTGAAAAAGCAACAGAGACCTCCAAAGCAGACATCCAAGCAACCTCCACCCCCCAACATAAACCATGAAACACATACTACACAAAACCAGTGTGCCACGCAATCACAGCCCTTAAGGCAAAATAGCATACCCAACACACTAGTAATAGGTGACTCTATAGTCAGGCACAATGATGTCCCACTCACTAGGCTGAACAAGGAGAAGGTTGCTGTTAGCTACCTGTTGGGTGCCAGGATCCGCCACATAAGACAAGCACTCAGGTCACTCCAGATCAAGTACAAATATGACTCTGTCATTATCCATGTTGGTGTGAATGACCTGAGCTGTACCTCCCTGGACTGCATGAAAAGAGACATGGAGGAGCTCTCTGATCATGTAGCCCAGGCCGGTATGACCCTGACCCTGAGTAGCATCCTGCCTTCACCAAGAATAATACCACGGTATAGAGAAAAAATTATCAATTTCAACAATCAGCTAAGCTTCTGGTGTCATTCAAAGGGGATCCAGTGTCTGTCAGCCTGGGATGACATGCTCGACAAGCAACACTGCTTCACTAGAGATGGCTTGCACCTGTCACCCTTAGGCTTTCAAATACTGGCAAAGGCTCTTTCCACCCCCCGTAGTGCCTTTTTTAGGCAAGTCTCAAAAGACAAACCCACCACCGTAAATAGCACAAGTAACAAAAAACTGAGGGTAATGCTACTGAATGCCAGAAGTCTAAACCTCAAAATGCATGCACTTGAGGCACTCCTCAGTATGGAGAAAATTGATATATGTGCAGTAACAGAAACCTGGTTTAAGGCTGCAGAGAGCACCCCAGCACTACCAGGCTATAACTCATGCCATACATTTTGGCCACAAAACCAGGACTGAAATACTCATCAAGGATACCCCCACCTCCAGGTTAGTGGCACAGCACGATGCTTCAGAGACCATCCACGTCCAACAAACAACAGGCAAAACTGCTATTCAAATTATAGCTTGCTACAGATCACCCACCATGTCCCAGGACCCCCACTCCACATTCCTGGAAACACTGGGAAACATAAAGGTCCTACCAAACACCCTGATATTGGGTGATTTCAATTACCCAAACATTAACTCAGAGAACTACTCAAGTACAAACTCCCTTGCCCAACATTTCCTAGAATTTATAAACTCAAATGCCCTGGATCAACTGGTCAACATCCCCACCAGAGGTGACAACATAATCGACCTGGTCATCACCAACATGAGTGACCGATGTTTCACACTGGAGGTCAACCCCTCGCTGGTTAGATCTGACCATAAACTAATTACTCTGGATATCCTCATTCCACCACAACCCATGGTCAAAGAAACCACCATGAACAACTTTTCAAAAGCAAACTTCACGTTACTTAAGACCGAGGTGGGAAGTTTCAAAGCCCCCATGCTAAAGGATAAAGCTGTCCAAGCTGCACAATCCTTTACTAATGCACTCTATGAGCACCTACAAGAATGCATGGATTGTGCTATCCCAAACAAAACCAAGACTCACTCCTCCAAGAAATGGAAACCAGTCTGGTGGACCCCTGCCATAAACAAGCTATACAATAGAAGGAGGAAACTAGTACAGAAAAGAGTAAAATCACAAGAAAGGAAGACATCCCTGATCAGAATCAGCAAGAAACTACATTCCCTCATAAAATCATCCAAGGCTAGCTTCGAAAGAAAAATTGCCATGGACTCTAAAGATAACCACAAGGCATTATTTAGCTATGTCAAGAATCTAAGTGGCAATTCTCAGATCTGCTCAGAGTTAGTGCAGAATGGCACAAAGTACACTGAACTGACCGATATAGCCAACATCCTGGCAGACAGGTTTAGTGCAAACTTCACCCCCTCTCACTCCCCAAAAGGGCCCATAACTATACTAGAAGAAGGTAGTGCCCCTGAAATCACAGACTCTCAGGTTAAAACAGCCCTCTCCAAAACCAAAAACACAGCATCAATGGGACCGAACGGTGTCCCAGGCTGCATCCTACACAAGCTCAAAGATGAACTAACCCCTCACCTAAACACACTGTTTAAACTCAGCCTTTCCACAGGCTATGTGCCCACAGAGTGGTGCACAGCAATGGTCATTCCACTCCATAAAGGTGGAGCCACAATGGACCCCGGGAACTATCGCCATATAAGCCTGACTAGCTTGGGCTGCAAAGTTATGGAGCGCATCATCATGGATCTCATTAACAGAGACACTGGGAACCTCCAAACTTTGACCCTATCCAGTTTGGTTTTGTTAAGAGCAGATCATGCCTCCTAAACCTGGTGGACTTCTTTGAGACAGTTACCAAGGCTATAGCTAAGGGAAAGGTAGTCCACACAGCCTATCTAGACCTCGCAAAGGCCTTCTACACCATTCCCCACTCATGTATTATAGACACGCTCACCAGCCTGAACATAAACCCCTATGTCATGAGATGAGTTGCCAACTGGCTCATGGACAGAGCTAGGTCTGACTCTAAACCGATTACAAGTGGTATTACCCAGGGCTCAGTCCTAGGACCCCTCCTGTTCGGCATATACTTCTCAGAGGTACAGGCAAGCACAGGAGGGCTATGGCTGACCAAGTTCGCAGACAACTGCAAACTAGGGGCTATAATTGACTCTCCAGCTGACACAGACATCCACCAAAAGAGTCTCACTGAGACAGATACTTGGTGTCAAAACCATGGCCTCAAGCTAAATGCCAAAAAGTGCATAGTCATCCCCTTTGGAAAAAAACAAAGTACCCACAAACTACCACATAGGTGGTATCCCCCTAAATATGGAGGACGTAATAAGGGATCTGGAGACCCAAGTAGATTGTAACCTCTCCATTGATAATCACATTGCCAAAGTGGTTAGAAACTCCTTCTATTTGGCCCACCTAATCACAAAAGGGTTTGCATCCAGATCGAAAGAGATCATTGGGCCCCTCTACGCATCACTCATCAGACCCATCATAGAGTACAATGCCCCATTTGGGATGTACCTTACAAGACACCTGCAACAACTGGAAAGACCACAGAAGTACCTCACCAAGAGGATCACTGGCCTCAAGCAGATGCCCTATGCAGCTCGACTATAGAAACTCCAGCTGTACTCAGTTGCATACCGTCTACTCAGCGGTGATCTCTGCCTGACATACAAGGCCATGTCCAACCCAGAATTGATGGACATGCTCCACCTAAAGAAAACCATATCCCCTTGAGCTACACGCTCTAGGGATCTAAACCTCACCACAACAATAAATAGGACATGCTGGTGGGATAGATTCCTGTTCCAGAAACTTCCCATGCTCTGGAACAAGATTCCAATCTACATTAGGCAGAGCTCCTCATTAACCCTCTTCAAGAGAAACCTTGACAAGTGGATGGGAAACAGAAAGTTTACCCCGAAGATCACTTCAAGGGCTCTGCTGGACCGAGGCACAGGGAACTAATCTAAGGGGGTGGCGAAAGCCAACACATTCCGGCTAGGCTTATAAATGCCTTTGGGTAGATAGCATAGTACCTACCTATGAACCTATGCCAGACTGAAAAAAATAACTATTAAAGTTATAATACTCATGGGAGAGATTAACTACTCTAACATCAACTAGCAAGTCTATACAACTGGTAACAAAAATATGCCCGAAGACCACTAAACATAATTCCAATTGTCTTGGACAAATATCTCCCTGTCAGCTACTGGTAGCAGCTCTTGTTTACCTTGTTCTTACTAACATATCCCCTGCTTGTGCTTCTCCTTGTATTATTATCTTTCTGGTAACCATCAAGTTGTCCTTTTATATGGACATAGGTAAGTACTAGACAGCAGCCTTTGCTGGCCATTTTAAGCCTACCCAATTTCACTTGTTGTTCTCCACATAACATATACCATTTGGTTACAGATTGGTATTACCCATCCTGTGGTCAGTAATTATATATTACCCCTAATAAGAATAACTGGGATCATACCATAGATAATTTGAGGGGACCTATGCATGGGACAGAGCATTTAAGACTTGCTTCTGTCCATTAGTAGTACTGGGGGCAGTCCTGGGGTAAATTGTCAATTTCACATCCATAGATCTAAGTTGCTATTGAAAATGGACAAGGATGAGCATTGGTTTATGAGGATGGGGAGTGTATTTCACAACAGCGCTATCTCTGGGAAATGTACCTGCCCCACCAAACCATTCTATTAATGTTGTAAAAAAGGTTTAGAACCCCAACTGAGTATTTATGATGCCATTTGACTTGCTGATGTGCAATAAATCCATCATGAATGGGTCAGGGGATGCTTCGTATGCCAGAAACGGGTCACCTCTTAGCAGTCTACTGGATACAGAGTATATTGAGCGAGCTTTGAGTTGGTCTGTATAAGGCATGTTGTTTAGGCTTTGTGTCTTTTTAGTATGGTATCTCTGTGGACATTCCAGTTGATACATGTGTCTGGACAGATGTATGCTGAAGGGGATATTAAATTTAATGTTTGACCTAATGAGAGTTGACTAAAAGGGGACAATGACATCCCCCGATCTAGATACAATCCCTTTGTTTATAAGCTATGCAGTATACAATGACTTTCTTGCAGCAATAGATACATGTTGGTCAAAAGTAAGGTCACTGTCCGCATAAGTTCCCAAACCCTGTACAACTGAGGCAACTCTTAGCAGTATATTGTCAATGTGGTAGTTGCCTGGAGTAGATGACCTCCTAAAAGTATAAAATCATACATTTTTGACATTAAGTTTCAGAACATAATTTTGACATCAGTTATGAGTTGAAACAAACCTTTCTGCAGGATGGCTAAGTCATTTTGAATGGGGGACTGTTCCTATCTTGCAGCCATCTGTAAACTTAGTCAGACAGAGACCCTTGTTGTTGTTTTTTACTTCAGAACAGTAGATGCAAAATAGGATAGGTCCCAGCATAGGATCATAGGAAGTTACTAGGCTATTGGCCCTGAGGCCCTTACAAGTCTAGCCAAGAATTTAGCCCATGTTCCAACAAGTCAGCACCCTACAGGGACACAGGTGGAATCCCAGGGGCGTATTTTCTGTTCCCCATCCAGTTATCCAGGTTGCACTTAAAAAGGTTTAATGAGGTACTCTGCTTTACGTGAAGACGGAGTCTATTCCACAAAAGGGGGAGTCTCTGGGACAAAAATCTGTCCTGTCAATCAGTCCGATTAATGTCACAGACCCGATTGAGGTCTCTTGTGTGGGCTACTCGAGTGGATTTTGACTTGCGGATATGCAGCAGTCCCATAAGGACGGGGTCTGAAATTGCTTTGTATGGCAGACAGAGGTCGCCTCTGAGGAGTGTGTTGGAGACTGAGCAGAGGGACAAGGCTTTTAGCCTATCTGTGTAGGGTAGATGTTTTTGACACCGGATTCTCTGGATGAGGACTCTCTGTGGTCTCTCCAGCTGCTGCATGTGCTTTGTGAGGTACATACTGAAAGGGGCATTGTATTCAATAATCGGTCATATAAGGGAAGAATACAGGGATGTTATGACCACCTTGTCCCTAGATGAGAAGATACCCTTACTAATGAGATGAGCCATGTAGAAAGCTTTCTGTACAATGGAGGCAATATGGTGGTCAAAAGTCAGTTTGATATCAACCTGGGTTCCCAAGTCCCTCACAAATGATTGCGTGCTTAGTGCCTTACTGTCAATGTGATCATTTTTAGGGACATTATTCTCCCCAAAAGGATGATGATGCATTTTTTGGCATTCAGTTTGAGGCCATGTTTCTGGCACCATTCATTTGTTTGGGTGAGATCCTCTTGGAGGATGTCCACATCACTAGGGGAATTGATGACAGCACCCATCTTGCAGTCATCTGCAAACCTGGTCAGCCATAGCCCACTAGATTTGACCTGCACATCTGAGAAGTATATCCCAAACAGCAGAGGCCCCAAGACTGATCCCTGGGGTACATCGCTTGTTACAGGTCTACTACTTGAGGTGGCTTCCCATATTTTGACTAGGAGGTGCATAGAAACCTGGGGGACTCCACTGGTGACTGGTCAATTTGTGGAGGTAATCTCCCCTATTTTGATTACCTGAATCCTATCTGTGAGCCAGGTGGCAATCCAGTGGGTGACATAGGGGTTTATTCTCAGTTTAAGTCTTCTACTATGCCTGATTGGGGGATTGTATCAAAAGCTTTGGCCAGGTCAAAGTATGCAATGTGCACCATTTTATCTTCATCCACAGCTTTGATAACCTTTTCAAAAAAAATCCACCAGGTTGAGTAACCATGACCTGCCCTTCATTAATCCCAACTGAGATGGCTCCAGTGTTTGGAGGTTTCTTATGTTCTGATTGATTAATTCTATGATATTTCTTTCCATGGCTCTGCAAACAAGGCTTGTCAGACTTATGGGTCTGTAATTGCTTGGGTCCTCCCTTATGCAAGGGAATAACTGTAGCTGTTCTCCATTCACTTGCTACAAACCCTGTATGAAGGCTGAGATTGAACTGTGTTGTTAAGGAGTGTGGCTAAATCATGCTTCATGCTATTTAAGATGCATCAAGGGATATTATCAGGACCCATCAGTGCAGTATTTTTAGCTTCTTATAGCACTTTTTAGGACTTGGTTTTGTGTGACAGCTGGAGATGAGCCAGTTTCAGGTATATCTTGAGGGACATATGGCGGGGAGACAAGGGTAAAGACAGAGCTAAATTCATCAGCCAGTAGGTTAGCTATGGCTTCAGCATCAGTGTAGGTAACATTGTGCACTATTCAAACTTGGCTTTGGTAGATTTTGTTAAGCTCCTGAGTTGTTTGTTTTATTTGTTTGTTTGTTTGTTTGTTTGTTTCAGTGACAGGGTCTCTGACATTTTGGAAATTACTCTTCTTACTTTTCATAAAAAATATATGTTTTACTTTTAATATAAACCTTGTTGATATTATAGTTTTAATGGGTCTGCTTTATTTAAACAAAAATGCGTTACATCGAATACCACTCCATCGACAAATATTCACCGAACCGCAAAATAATTGAACACACAAAACTGCGAAACTCAAAATACTGAATTGTCATACTTGGCCAACCCCACTGCCCAAAACATACTACCCACCCAAACAAAATAAATAAACCACAAACATACACCAACCAAAACCCTACTTCTTACCCTACACTAAACCCCACATACACCACTATCTATGCACTATCCTTAACCCCTCCCTAACCCTAAGTCCGTAACTACCGCACACTTACCCTACAGAGCTATACCCAAACAAAATAAATAAACTACACACATACACTAACCAAACCCCTACCTCAAACCCTACACTAAATGTTAAATACATTACCCATCTTACATTACCTATCTATGCACTTATCTTAACCTGCACCGTAATCGTAACCCTAATGTCTGTAACTATCGCACACTTACCTTATGGATCTGTAGCTCTGACGGGCCAACCAAAACACTTCCACATTTCGAATTTCACGGTAATTTCGCGGTTTTGTGCATTCGATTATTTTGCGGTTTTGTGTATATGTGTCGATGGAGTGGTGTCCGATGTAATGCATTTTTGTTTAAATAAAGTAGACCCATTTTAACATATGGGTTTGTTTCTGGGGTTGACCCTGCACTAGTTCATGTGGGGTACCACTGCATCTATGCAGCTGATTACATGCGGTATAGTGTGGTAGTATACATTTCTGAATATTCAGTGGTGTTAACTGGGTTTGGTGGGGAATTGAAGTTTGTCAGTGTATCACTTAGGAGCAGATAGTTTGTCTTAATGAAATTTCTGAAAAACCTTGAGTGAAAGGGATCTCTGGTTTCTGTTTTATTTTGAAGGAGACTGCTTTATGGTTAGACCTAACAAGTGATGAATATATGCAAGGAATGGTGCAAGATGCTGCCATATTAGTGATGCTCCCATATTAGTAAAGACAAGATCCAAGATGTTATTCTGCTAGGGAACTTTAAGTAATTGTTCCAGGTTTTGTTTACTGTGTGTGAGATTTTTGTCTCCGACGGTATTATACATGCACAGTTCTCAGATGCTATGTTATGCAGTTCAAGTAACACATGATCATCAGACAGCATTTGTCAATTCTTATGCTGTCTTAAAATACCCATTTCAATCAGGCTGGCCAGAAAAGTTGTGAGGAAGTGCTGGTCCATGATATCGACAGGAATGATTCTAGGGGCAGGGTATCTATAACTGCTTGGAATTCAGTTTTAGAGTAATGTTTGGGTGAACTTGCTACTGAGTATTTAAATTTCAGTACAAAACAACTAGCAAAGAAATCTTCTACTTCTACCAGCAAGAACCAGTAAAGTAATTAAAGTAAAAACTCACTAATTTGATAATTAAATTAGTGCAAGCAGTATCAGTGCACTCAATATTAAGCAATTTTATCTAAGGTCTTTTAGCCTGGTGAGTGGTTTAATGGGAGAAACTTTGCAAAATTATACTTATGTATTTATTGTCAACAGCCAATACCTGGGAAGAGGGACAGAATTATGTTCTCAAATTATCATAAAGGGCAGCGAACAAAAAACTGGGCTTGAGATAGAAAAACGATTAGACCCTTAGCTCTGAGCTGACTGACTTGGAACTTCCCCAATGCAAAGACAGGTTCTGAATTATCCTGACATACACTCAGTGTATAAGAGTGAAACTAGGGCTTAATACCAACAGTTAGAACACTTAAAGCAGCAAAAATGCAGTGCTACTATATGCTGGAATCAGTAATATAGGTTGGAAGACATTCACTAAAGCAGATACAGTTAAAATTAGTTTAAAAATAAGATCAATAAAAACACTTATCTTTCTCTGTCTTGTATAGCTGTTACAATGTTTTTTCACTTAACACCAGTGCCAGAAATCCTATGACCCCATTTGTATTTAATTACTACAGCAATGCCAGCTACTTAGCATTTATTGACTATATCATTAGCTTTAAATGGTAACATTCCATGCTTCCTTGAATTTTACTCTTGCCAAAGAAATTGTATTGAGGGTTAAATCCCAATTTGTTATAAGTAGAATGGAAAGTTCAAAAAATAAACACATTTTCACCTCAATAAACATTATAATAAAATGCATTACTTTCTAAGTCTAATAAAGCCTCTCTCTTCCAATATAAAATTGGTTTAAATCTGGTTAGTAAGAACTTCAAGTTAACTATTAAGAAAAAGATGGTCAGTTTTGAAATTAAGGTTGGTGACCCCACAATTAAAGGCAGCCACAAGGCTTTATTTAGTTATATCAAAAATGCCAGAATTAATCATGTGTATGACAGTTTGCTATGAAGAAGCCTATTCAGATTCTGAAGCCAATGCTGACATCCTATCTCACAAATTCAGCTCATGTTTAACATTGCCTATTCATCCCTCTCTTCCTGCATTGTCAACCAAGTTGTTCACCTTCCAAAATTCACTCCTGAACAGGTCCTGTCTGCTCTACCCAAAACTAAGACTAGCTTCATGGATCAGTACAATATTCCTGGCTGCCTTCTGTTAATTACAAATCATAGAATAACCAACCCCCTTCTAAAACTATTAGCCTCTCAGGTGACTATGCTCCTGATGCTTGAGGAATGTCCATCGTGCAGCACTACATAATGGTAAATCAATCATATATCCTATGCACCAGAGAGACAGAGATGATATAAGAACCATACATTCCTGGACTGCTATGCGTTAGGGCAGACATCATCAGAGAAATATTATCATGTAGGTATGGGTGGGTTCTGCACAGCACCATTTCTCACACTTCCTATGTCAGCCTAGTTTTTCAGAAAGAATAGCATTAAAAGACAAATCACCAGTTTAGGCAGGGATAAATAAAATCCCCTTCATCTCCAATGTTTGCTGGACCCATTTCCCCCTCCCACTCTGAAAAGGTGGCCTTCTCTGAAAATCAGTATCGGAAGCAAGGTCGGAAAAATTGAATGGATGGCTGATGATCAAGAATCCACCCCCCCCCCAAAAAAAAAAGCTCTTTGAAAGGGATCTCTAGTCCCTAGTCGGATGTGAGCAGAATGTTCACACTAAAGATCTAGATCTAGTCAATGTTTTGACCCCATTTCTCCTTCATGTATTCCTGAAAAACTCACCCATCTAAATATCAACTCATTTTAATCACTGGATGGTTAACTAGCTCTCTAACACAGCTCATACAGTCAGAATTGGGGGAACCATGGAACCTCTTCCAGTTCAAGAACTGTTACTGTTGGTATATTGTAGGGTGGGCTGTACCTTGGTTCTCTTCTCTTTGACATCAATTATATGATGTGACTGCAGAAGCAGAGGGCTTTTGATGACCAAGTTTTGATTCTTCTGACACCAAAAATGCAGCAGCTATTTTGGGAAAATTGAATGCCCTTAATTCTTACTGTAAAATGAACACTTTCCTCAAAATCAGTTCAGTCCCATGGCTCTGTTGCAGGACAGATGAAGCCCTCACTACAGCTTAGACAACTGGAGTTCAACTTGATACTCCACTGCTGAATGAGCAAGACAGGGATGACTGGAGTAAGTGGTATATTCTTACTGTATTATCCTGAGCAAAAGGCAAATGATGGCTCCAGTCAGCCAATTTGTTCCCCATGTAACTGGAGGCTTGGACAATGACAATGGCTGCAAACCCAGGGAATGCGACCTTGGTGTTCAAAGCTTGTGATACTAGCCATTCTTGTTATATATGAAAGATCATGCATATACTGTAAAGGTCATACAATGTCCCATTGTTGATGAGGGTGCACAACCCAGCCCCCATGGGTCAGAGTTAGTTATGTAAATGCAAAAGCCATGATAGCTCCCTGCATGACTCCTCCTGAGGATGTAATGACTGATGATTAGTAGAGAGTGAGTGTGAGAAGTAAGACATTTAAGTATTCATTAGACATTTGTATACATTTCAAGTTAAGAACCATGTTTTAACCACCATGCCTTAACTGAAGAAAATCCTTATGTCTAGCAAACTTAATCTCTCAGGGAATCTCCTCTTGGACCAATAAAGTCATAGTTCCACTACTTACATCACTCTTGAGATCTTTCACTGAATATGGTACCCATATGGCATGTGCCTCTGTAAACATTTTTCACTTTAAAAGGCCACAGAGATTTCAAAGAATATTATACATTTAGGGACAATAATCTAGCTTGAAAGACTAAAATCCATTTAACTCTACACCATTTTATACATGCTACTTAGTGATGATCCTTGCTTTGCTTTTGTTGCCATGACAAATCCACACTTTTTGATCGACATCTTCAGAAAACCATTAGCATAAGTAATAAACACAATGCCTAATCCTCCATTGTAAAATTAATGACAAGAATTGGCAGGATAGACACTTAATTTCCATATCACCTGTTTCTGGATCAGACTCCCTATATATATATATATATATATATATATATATATATATATATATATATATATATATATATATATCGCACCAGTTACCCGAAAATGAATTTACCGAGACAACAACACCGAAACGTTAGATTGCCGAATGACCACATTACCAACTGAGGTTACAGGGTAAGCATGCGCTTGATTAATAAACAACAAAAACACACACCACAGCATGTCAAACCCACCCCCTAACTAAATATGCCAACTCGGGGACTGCACTACAATGGGGAAATGGCAAATTTGCCCATGTTGGCCAAACTCATATGTACACTGTGAACAGCTTTGGTAATGTGCTCATTCCCTAGTAACTTACTTCATCAGAGCAAGGCAGATGTGGTGAATTAATCTTCTAGTTGTCAGGTTCAAGACAGAATACAAAATGCCCTGTCTCTGTAAGACATCTTTTAAATTCATATCTTAAATATTTTGAGAGATTAATCCACAAACAACTGATGAATTACCTCCTAGAAAACAAACTGCTATGCTCACAGCAGCATGGCTACAGACCCTTTCACAGCACCACCACTGCACTTACTGCATTCGCCAATACCATTAACAATTTCTGCAATAACGGACTACTAGTATCAGCCACCTTCCTAGACTTATCCAAAGCTTTTGACAAGGTTAACCATGCGAAGCTCCTCCAATCACTATCCACCCTCAACCTTAGTAATTCTGCCATCTCCTGGTTCAAGAGCTGCCTAGATTACAGACAGCAAACTGTACTATGGAAAAGCCAACTATCTCTACAACTACCTGTCCATCTAGGGGTTCCCCAAGGCTCCATCCTGGGACCACTGCTCTTAACACTATTCACCAATCAATTCCCTATCAGCGACCCCCATGCCTCAGTAGTACAATATGCTGATGACACCACCATAATTTGTGCAGCCAAAACAATTGACCACCTCCTCTCCCAAACACAAGAACATTTTTCTCTAGCTGAATTATGGTTCATTAATAAAAACCTCATTCTTAATCCTTCCAAAACAAAATTACTCATCTTTAGCTCCCACAAAGCCACACCCTCTTCAGATAGTTTCTCAATCACCTCTAACAATAACACCACCATCTCCCACACCAATCACACCAAACTGCTAGGTATGAAAATTGACAATCACCTTAGATTTGACCTACACATTTCACTTACCATTAAAAAAGTGCACAAAAACTGGACCTCCTCTATCGTAATAAACAATTTCTCTCCAACCACTCTAAAATAACAATCGTCAGAACCCATCTTCTAACCACCTTACTCTACACCTCCCCTGTCCTTACTAACCTCTGCAAAACAGACCTAAACAAACTAGATTGCTGTTATAACAAGATAGCCAGATTTGCCACAGACTCCCCCTTTCAAAATCATCACTGTGAATCCTTCAAAAAACTAAATTGGCTAGAACTCCCACTATTACTTCAATTCAATCAACTATCTCTTGCACACAAAATACTAAACAACACAGAAAACACCCCAGCACTACAACACCTACTTCAAATTTACACCACCACCACCAGAACTTTAAGATCTAGCTCCCAAAACCTACTTACGACAACCAGATTTAACAATGAGGCAGGAAAATCCATCAACAGACACTATATTTCTAAAATCTGGAATTCCCTTCCTTGCAATATAACTAGTAAAAACTCCTCAACCCAATTCAAGAAACTTCTCAAAGATCATTTCACAAACAACAGACTCTGCTCCTGTCACACCCCAGACTAGGGACACTAACCTCCCAGTATAAAATCCTACTAACCTGTAATGTGCACAAAATCAGTATTACTGCTATTACCTGACTAGAGAATTATATCTACTTCTAACTTCTACGGCTGGCTATGAAAATTTATCTAGTGTACTTTCACAACTGTACTCCTGGATAAGCTACCACTATATACAGCTATATATGCACATCCTGACTCTCCTACAAAAAAATGTCTGTAACCACCCTTCAATACCACCCTTCAATACCAGGACTGCATTGTCTGTTTATCTCTATTGTCTGTACTCTCTGCATTATCTATATAACTTCAACTGTTTTAGACTAAAAATGTATCTCCCTTTAATACCAGGACTGTATTGTCTGTGTTATCTGCACTGTCTATACTCTCTGCATTATCTGTATTACCTGCAACTGTCGAAACTAAAAATGTATCACTTGGAGCTTTTCTCCCCGGGCCTCCACTGAAAATGGACATGTATCCAGTCGGACCCTCCCGGTTAACAAATGTAAAATAAATACAAATAAAAATAAATAAAATGTAATGAATGGGATGATTATCTGTAAATTTAGCTGTATTTGTAAATGTCACATATTATAAAGGAGAGTGTGTTTTTTGTTTGTTGGAGCTTTTCTCCCCGGGCCTCCACTGAAAATGGACATATATCCAGTTGGACTAGCCCGGTCAACAAATGTAAAATAATAAAAACAAAAAAACAAGTCCCAACCACAGTAGAGTCCACTCTGCTGTGGTTGGGACTTGTTTTTTTTTTGTTTTTATTAGTTTCCTGTGCCTTGTTGTTGTTCTAACAAATGTAAAATAAATTAATAAAAATAAAAATGTACATTTTTTGTTCTGTTCCAGTAGGGCACACTGTTGTTCCATTTCAAGTAGCACTTTGCAAAAACCTTTTAAACATGTCTGTACAAACCAGTTTGATATATACATGACATACAGCTCTAATACACTTGTAACACAAGCATCTTCCACAAATCATTTTGATATTCACCAATGACATATAATTTATTTACAAAATTCCAGGTAGCTGTGATAGCGGTATCTCCCTTTCTCACAAGAAGGACCACGGACATATCTCATACTATGTTTACTTTATTTTTTGCTTGCCTCATTATTTTTTTTTTAATCTGAGACATGTTATTTTTAGATGTGGGGGACAACCATGCAGATTCAATAAGATGTATCTCATTTTATTAAATGTATATGTCATTTAAAAGATAATTAATTTATAATTCACACTTTTTGTTAGCATGTTTGTTTTGTTTGCATGCTATATAGATTATTTAGTTTTTATGTGAAGGCAGATTTTTCCATTTTATGATTCTTTTTGACCTATTAATTCAAAAGACATTAGGAATTTGTTGTGCTGGTGACTTCCATAGAAGCAATTATTCAATGTCATCTTATATGGTTATTCAATTTTAAAATGTGAGCATTTTTAATAAAAATGAAACTTCGATAAATAAATTTTTGAAGGCATGAAGTAATCATCCTCAATATTTGTCAAACACTGCCATCGTGAAGAACGTCTGAATGACCAAAAGGAAAGAGGAGGTCATGCTCACATTTCACATTGCTGGGGATGTCACAGTCTGTAAGGCATGTGTTTTGCTAATAAAATAGCATTTATGAGACTCATAGTGCTGACATGGGAATAGGGATTAGGGTGGTCAGCCTGAGCTCTGATTGACCTACTCTTTCCCTCTGAACTCTCACTTCTTATGAGGAACAGGACTGGTGACCTCACTGTAAGACATAAAAGAGCCATTATATTCATTCAAATTGGATGGATGGACCCAATCTTCATCCTGAATGAGGACGGAAGTCATTTCAAGGACAGAGAACAGATCGGTCATAAGATCCTCATCCTGTTAAATGAAAGGAGTGATCTAGAATGGGAGGACTGGTGAGTTTATCATAGCAACTCATTATGAGTCCCTCAGGAGGAATGAATGGGCCAGGTCAATTACAGAAAGAGAGTGGAGGTCATGTAGAGACAAAAATACCCTAAACATTTTTAATATTCTTGCATAGTCTTGAATGATTGTAAATTATTTTTTCTCTTAACCCACTTTTTATACAATGTATACATTAAAAAAATAACTTCTCTTTTTAATTGTTTTCCCTTCAAAGATAACTTAAGATGTAATCCAGCTATTTTGAAGGTATCCCAGTTCAACCCAGAACATTGCACTGCTGGGTAAGTTTGGAATCATACATTATACCTGGTTTGAATGATAACATCTCCATCAATGCTCTTCTTAAGCTGAGACCATTAACACTCTGCTCACCTTTAATTCACTCTAGTCCCTAGCCCCATTCCCTCCCACCCACATATAGTTTAATTTATACTTCCAATCAGTCTAGCAGAGCTAATGGGACTCGCATTTTCCAATATCAACTTATCACTTTACAATGCAGCAGTCACTCCCTCTGTTATCTCTCCCCTCACAAGGTGTTTAGTCATAAAAGCACATACCATATATGTGTACCTTTTAGGGCAAACACTGCCACTGTAGTCCTTATTATTATTATTCTTGCAGATGCACACCATCTTATCTTACTCGTATTATCCAGCCGTTGCATTTTAAAAGTTATAACATGTCGCTCTAAGCACCTCTTTTCTTTTGCAACTTTACTTCGTTACCTCATTCGCAGCTTCTTCATTGATATAGTCATCCTTTATACATTAACATTACATTTTGTCTCTGTTATCACCAAATAATCAGTAGTAGTTAATATTCATTTTTTTTCTTTCCTCTAATACTTTCTTACAATATTGCTGGACTTGATCTGAACCACTGCATTCATTTCTACTGTTTTCTCAAGTAGCATTATCAAGTACCTACCTTTTGTTGTTCTCACAATTACATGTCTTCCTAACTCATCTCATCTTCTCTTTCCTTGACATCAAACATAAGGTCTTCTTCTCTTTAGTTTTTCCCTGCCATTTTTTCTGGTTAGCCTAGGTGTTTGGTAGGCCATCACTGACTCTTTTGTAACTCTTCCTATACTATTCTCATCCCCATATTCCTTAGTTTCAGACAGGTGATAAACAGACTGAAAGTCGCACCTACAATTCCTTTCTCCACTTAAAAATATACACTTCTGTAATATCTTTTTCCTGGTTAGCCTAGGTGGAAGTATTTTAGCCTTTGACTTTTCCATCTCTCCTTCCTCTGCACTCTTCCCCTCTCCTTTAGAAACAGCCCAGGTGGCAGATAGGCTGGTACACTTATTTTTCTCTCTACTGTTCCCCATCATTTGTCCTTTTTGCCTGAGGTAGCTTTTTGTTTCATACTGCTTTACCTTTCACTTAGCCAGCTATATATTTTCCTACTTCCAATAAAAGTAGCTTAGTTGGAAGCTAGGGTGACTCCCCCGCCTTACATTTGCTAGGCACCTGCCCTGCAGTGTGACTGCCTTTTTATACTAGCATTGCTAATCCTTTTTTATTTCTGTTAACTTCTGTTTACCAGTCAGATACTCCTCTGAGTACATCAAGCCATTATGGCCTCTTCCCATTACTTTTCTAACTTATGTATTGAGAACATACTATTCGCAATGTCTCACAGCAGAAATATGTTTGACTGACACTTGACCCAGCCCTGTATTTTACCAGTTACTCAGATAAAATCACCAATAACGTTTTGTTGCAACCATAGCTTTGCTATACCTTTCACTTATTTCCTGGACTGCCTTTGCCAAAAATGTTGGAATTTTACAACTTGAATCTGGTTTGCCTTTTCCAGCTGTGTATTCCTCTTACATTACTCAAAGATTACAAATCACACAAAACAAGTTCTTAAGATTAATTATTTTACTAGATCCTCCTGTACACAATTGCACCCTATGTAATTACACAAAGTGGCTGTCACTAATAGATGAGTGCACCTTTCTTCTCTATATTCTGCTTTTCAAAATCTTAAAGTCATGCGACTGCCTCTTCCCCCATGAAAACAGTATTCAAATTTATACACCAAAATTATACCCTGAGAAGCACTTAAAATTACAACTTTTCCCTGAATGGCCCAGGCTTCAGTTTTGGCTTTTCAGTTTTCAGTATCGGGATGGTGACATAATGGTTAAGATCTCTACCTCACAAACACAAAGCACAGGGTTTGGTTCTGACCATGGATTATTAGCTAGGTTTACAGTGGCCCTTGAGGGCAGTTAGCCTAGGATTCTACTACGAACTTATGAACCTAATGCTATTGGGGAAAACACAGTTGTGCACATAAGCTTACCATAATAGTTCATGTTCTATTAGATCATTGTAGCAGTAGCCAGAGCTTATGTCCTTCCCAGTATCAAACCACCGGCCAGCTTTCAAAGATTATGGGGGCATTCTATGTATCCTAACTGTAAGAGGGTTAATGCAGAGCCACATAAAATGATCAGCAGGGCAACAAAAGCTTGTCTCAAGAAGTGAGGCTAAAGCACTGAAATGGAAAAGGTAAGAAAAGGAAATTACAATAGAATAAGCATGCGTAAGTATATACCCAAACATATATACAGCCACATCCTGGCAAAACAATACAATTAGAACAAGGGGAATAGAGGGAGGGGGAAGGCTATTAAAGCAGAGAACTATTAGAACACCTATGTTAATGGTAGGTTTACTTAGACAATTGTAAGATATTTAGAATTCAATCATTGTTGCAGTAGTCTAAACTTGTTGGGTAGATTACCATAGTTAAGGATTATTTAAAGAGGAAGAAGGATATCATAAATTCTGGAGCCCATGGAAAATAGTACTGGCAAAGCTAGTCCTGGACTTGGAAAATGAATCCAGTTTATAATGCTTTCTGAAATTATATACTAAGGACCAAGTTGTTTCCTTTAGGATAGGGTCAGAGTCTATTCATTTCAAAAAAGCCATAGAAGAAGACAAATCCCTGGTAGAATGGAACCTAACCTTGCCTGCAACTGTCTTGTGATGGTGAGTAGAACAAAAGAAAATAGCACGAGACAACCACCTATAACTTGTTTGCTTTGACACAAGCTGTCTATTTTTTTATTACCTTAAAAGGTGCCAAATGGCTGATTAGTTTTTCTGGAGTATTTACTTCTGTTCAAGTATTATTTGAGCTGTCTGTGAACTTACAGAGCATGCATGATTCTTTCTCTCTTGTTATGGGGCTTTGGAAAGAATGCAGGAAGATTAATAGACTGGCTGAAAGTAAAGTATAAACAGTATTATTAATAGGGTGAGGAGGGAAGGGTCAGCTGCCTCAGGTATAGAGAAATATGGGACATCATCAGCACATGCTGATAGGTATTCAGTGCAGTGCCCAGCATTCAAATCCCAATATTGCTTTTTTGATCAGAAATGAATCCATGAGTAGCATAAACTATAACAGCTTCTTTTCTACAGTTTAAAAAAAAAAAAAAAATATATATATATATATATATATATATATATATATATATATATATATATGTAGGTCCACTTCTATATCTTGAAATACTGAAATCTGGAATTTCAGCATTTCGAGACCAGAATGTCGAAGTGCACTTTGTTGAATCTTAGTTTCCTGAATGCGAGATAGGTTTAGTTTAGTATGTACTGTCGATTTAAGGATTTTGTGGTATGGTGGCTGATGTTCGTTTATGAGAGGGGATTCAGGTAGGTGTTGAAATTTGAAGGGTTTGGGTAGAATTTTTTTTGGTTTAGATGTTTGTGGGGAGTTTTAGGGGTGGGTTTGGGTAGGTAGGTGAGGGAGTATGTGTGTGAGCGTTGTATATGGTGATTTTTGTACATGTGTAGTGTGTGTGTGTGTGTGTGTGTGTGTGTGTGTGTGTGTGTTATTAGTGAGTGTAAATATGACTGCAGTGGTAGTGTAGGGCAGGTAAGAGTAGGTTTGTGTTATTTTATGTTTTTTCAAGGAAGTGCAGCCTTGGAGATAGTGTATATCTATATCTATATATATATATATATATATATATATATATATATATATATATATATATATATAGATATAAGTAGACAGGTTATCGGGGGCACAGTCTCCCACATGACGGGTGCAAGGGGGGTTGCCCCCCTGCATAAATGTCTAGTCATGTTAGTTTGTTGAGTTATGTAGTGTTTTTGTGTTTTTTGGGGGGAGGTTTACATTTTGTGTTTATTATTTTACGATATTTTCAGTTTCATGATTTTGGAGTTACGTTGTTGTGAGGTGTTGGTATTCTTGTCTCGAAATACTGAAATTTGAAATTTTAGTATTTTGAGATCTAGAAGTGGACCCGTATATATATATATATATATATATATATATATATATATATATATATAATATATATATATATATATATATATATATATATATATATATATATATATATATATATATATATATATATGGGTGTACTTTACATGGTCGACTCTTCAGAAAGTCAACTTTCATCGGGCCGAGACCATATGATCGACTTTCAAAAAGTCGACCATGTAAAATAAACACATAACACACACCAAACACTTACCTTTTAACTGTTAGAAGGGGGGCAAGCCCCCCACACCCCCAGTAACTTAAATATACCAACTCCGAGAGCACACTACAGTGTGGAAGAGGAAATTTTCCTATTCTGCACTGTATGGAGATAGCAGTTCCCCATGGTTGACTTTTCGAAAGTCGATCCTATGGTCTCAGCCATATGAAAGTCGACTTTCTGAAAAGTTGACTGTGTGTGGGTCTACTGTAGAACAACGAAATGCCACTTACCCAAAACCCATATTACCGAGATGAAAACATCGACAGCACCAACACACCGACATCCCTGAACACCGACTAACCACTCCAAGTAAGTAACCATTTGGCATACTGTTGAACTATGCTCCTTACCCCCACAGTAGTGTGATCTCTGAGTTGGTATATTTAGTTAGGAGGTGTGGGGGGTGAAGCCCCTGCATGGGTGGGTTTGGTTTTCTTCCGTTTACATGTTTGTGTCAGATGGCTGGGCTGTTACTTACCTGGAGTGGTTAGTTGGTGTTCCAGGATGTTGGTGTGTTGGTGCTGCTGGTGTTTGCATTTCAGTGATATATGCCTTGGGTAAGTGGCATTTCATTCGAAAGTAGATCCATATATATATATATATATATATATATATATATTTTTTTTTTTTTTTCTTTTACTTTTAATATAGAATCAAAGTACTTCAGTGCTCATTGTGTAGCATAAAAATAAAAACAGCATCATCTGTTTTTTTTTTCATTCACTCCTCAGGAGTGTAGACTCTAACTAATGAACCTGGCTTACTCTTTACATTAAGAGCTGCAGATCTGCATCAGAAGTATAGTTTTGTGTCTCCTGAAGGAGCATAGATTGAAACAAACATACTTTGCTTGCTCTCAACATTAGGAGCACTCGATCCAGATTGTAGAATGGATTCTTTTTCTGTTCCTCAACTTTAAGTGAGGATGGGGATATCAAATCGGGGGATGGCAATGGGTGCCAAAAATGCTAACTGTGCCTCTGCTCTGTTCTAGGCAAAAAGCAGGATTTGTCCGCATAGAAACTGTGACCATATGGAAAATAATATAGGATTGATATGCCATATGAGTAACTGGTTCAGGTACTCTTCTTGCAGAAAATGAGTAAGATGATTTTCCAAGTTAAGGACTTCAAATTAGGCTTATGAGCTGCTTCAAATGGAACAAGATTTTCATACACAACATTAAGATCCCAAGGAAGAGGCACTTGTTTTCTAGGTAGATCGAAATGGTAAACCCTTTTCAAAATCTACTTTACCTGAGGGTAGGTAGGAAGGTGTAAAGGAATCTATGGACAGAAAAGAATAAATTGCAAAAAGGTTAATTTCAACAGATGAGTAATAAAAGTCAGAGGATACTAACTCACACAAGTAATCAAGGACCACAGGCATCTGGGTATTAAATGAGTCCTGGGTCTTAAAATGGCACCAACTGTAAATCTCTTCCATTCACACATATAAGATTTTCTAATAGTTTTTTGCATCCTTTAGTACCTGCTATTTGTCCTCAAAATAAATAAATTAATTAAATAAAAAAATAAAAAAGGCACCTAAAGAGTATCAAAGTCTATCATCCAGACATTCAACTGAGTAAATACAGGCCATAGAAAAGCTTGTTGTAATTACCCTTGTCCAATTACAAAAGCAGGGAGAACCACTGTTGTCCAGGTCAAACTGATGTACCACCACTGTCTTCGGAGTATCCTTTTGCATCTTTACAAGAGAATGTGGAATCAGAGAAAAGGAAGTAATGCATGTGGGAACTCCCCATCAATGAGAATGAGAATGCATCTGTCTTCAACAGCTGTTTCGCAAAGAATGCTTGAGCAGAATTTCATTAGACACCTGGTTTGACAGGAGGCAAACAAATCTATTTGTTCTGGTCTTCACTGTTGGATCAATTAATGGAAGAGCTCAACAAAACTTTCATTAGACTGCTTGTTATTAATACTTTGGACTGCAGATATCTTTTTAAACAGTGCTTACTTTATCATTGGCATTTACCCTGTTTTTTTTTTTTTTTTCTGTTGTTAGCAGTACAGTGAAGTTGTTCTCCTTGATTTGTCCTCATCCTGCTCAGTTTGTCTGCTACAATATTTTACTGTGACAGAACATATGTGGCATGCAGAGTCAAACTGAGCTAAGTTGCCACTTCCAAGACAATCATAGCAAATCTGAAAACAGAGTAAGTTCTGGTGCCCCTTGCATGTTTATAAACTACATAACTGTGGTGTTGTCTGTGATAACATGAAGATGTCATCGAGATCAGAGATGATTTTAGGCTTTCAAGTAGATTACTGCAAGCATCTCTGTGACTGTCATGTACTCTTGTCTGTCCTGGTTGTTCCTCTGACTCTGTACTTCTGCCCCTTCAATACAGCCCCCAAGCAAAGTCTGAAACATCTGTTGTAACAAACTGAAGAGGAGGTGGAAAGGAGAAGAGGAGGCCTGGGTTGAGAGAGAGAATTTGTCCACCTGCCACAATACCTCTCTTTTCACAATCCCCAAAACTATTGATGCTGAAACCAGACTGATCTGAGGTACCACTGAATTTTTATCACGTGAGGTCTGGCCAAGGAAACCATGGTAATCACTGAAGTCATGAAACACAGAATCATGAAACATTCCTTGAAGATACCAGAGATTTGCCTGAAAAAGCTCAAGAAGATTTCTTCAAGCAGTTGTGCTTTGTCTTGTGGAAGAAAAACTCTTCCTAGGAAAGTGTCTAAAAGATGTCCAAGAAAAAAAAAACTGTTCCATATGAAAGACTGAAAATGATCTTTGCAAGGTCAATTGAAGACCTCAGACTTAGCAGGCTTTTCTTGAGAGTTGTCAGAGAATCTTGACAATTGGAAAAAGGGCATGCAGATGTAAGACACTTGCCCATATATGGAAAGATGTGAAAACCTTGAAGTCTACAGTAAGAAACTACTGGAGTCAGATTCTTTGCAAATACAACTGGTGCAACAGAAAAGCCAAAGAGTAAGAAAGAGAACTGAAAATGTAAGTCAGATACAGAAAATATTAAGAATCAGCTGAAGTCTTTACCAAAAAGAATGTGATGGTAAGCATCTTTTAAATCTAATTTTACCATTAAAATATGTAAAGGAATGAGTGGTAATAGGATTTTAATGGGTACCATTTTGAACTTACAAAGAGATTGAGGAAGGAGAGGTCCAGGCCTGTTCTCAAAGATATCCTATGTCTCTGGTACCAGAAAAATCCTTGAATATATTTTTTTCCAATTTGATCTGAAGGTGATAGTTCTATGATCCCCTGAAACAACATTTGTTCTAAAATTGGGGAAACCGTGATGTTTTTTTTACAGGATGAGGGGGAATCCACTTAATATAGAGATAAGGACTCCCATTGCCATCTGTTGGTTGATTTTCAAAACCTGTTTGTGTGAAATAATCTGATATCACTGGGGAATATGCAGATATAAACTGAGGGAGATATTGTAAGGGTTCATGAGTGGGTAGGATGGTTGGTTGGGGGAACCATGGAGAAACAAGTAGTCATTCTGATGTTTTGGACTGTCATTGTTTTTGAGGTCCTTCTTCTTTCTTCTTAGAACCTCCTTGCCACTGCTTTTTAAAAAACTTTATGTTAACACCTTGCTGCTTATAATGCACTTTGAAAAGGGATACTGAAATAAAGAAAATGCCTTTATTAAACGTTGAAAAGGAGGGTAGCAAAATTTGGCTCATCCTTTAAATAAAATTTTCCCTTTCATCAAATCTTTTAACCCACTGTTTCCTGGAGTCATTAGGAAAACAGAGTTCCTGTATAGCCTGTATAAGTTGTACTCATCATTACAGAAGACTTCCCAATATTCCTGAAAATTAGCTTAGTTCTCAGTGTTTTAAAATGAAATTTGTGAAGTTCTGGCACAGAAAAGATAACCTAAAATTAAGACAGCAAGGTGGTATCTGCAAGCTAAAATAACTTGCTAGCATGCAAAGCAAAATGCTTAGCATTAGATGTACAGAGCTATAGTTATTAAGGAGTTTTATGAAAATTTATGAAAAAATTAAATATTTCTCATGTTTATATTAATAATGCAAACATGGACTGTCATACTGTCATGTTGGGAGTGGTGCATGCAAGCAGTGGTTGTTAGTAAAAAATCACATTAAAACATCATGTATAATGTGAAGACATTCTGTGATACAAATGCTTTTTTGATAAAGCATTTTTAACTATGAGTTCAATTTTAATAATTGCATTAATGTCAAAAAAGCTATGTGACCTAGAGATAAACAAAACATTAAGATACATAATTTTGCCACAACTTTCCATCTACTGCACATGATTCTGCAAATTAATATTGTTTTGAAATATTGTGAAAATATTATAAATATTATTTGAATATGTTCTGCTATATGTCAAAGCAGCAGTATGTTAAAACAGTAGAAGAAAGTCCGAGAAAGTCCTCCGTGTCCATAATAATATAAATAGAAGAAGAAAGATCTTCATTTTTTCAATTTCTTTTTCTGTGTGACTTCATTAAAAAATACCAGCTCATAGCAGGAGCACTATCCAGGGAACAGGCATCCTACTCCAGTCATGTGGTCAGCCTTAACTGCTTATTCACCCAAAACTGACAAGCAAAGTACTCCTTTGTCCTATGATGATAAACCTATAGCCAAAGAAGATCTGCCTAACTCCCATTCCTTAGTGAAATCCTGAGGAACTGCACTAGAAAGACCAAGAGACATTGATGGATAGTCTGAGGAACCAATCAGCCACAGCAAAGTCATCTATCAGTGGTTAAGGCAGTGATAGAACCTGCCTGAAAGACTTCTTAGCAATTTTCTTCTTCTAGTGAATAGTAGTAGGAAGAGGGGAGGTGCCTGTCTCTATTATAGGGTCCTGCTGAAAAGGAAGCCTGAAAGATGGAGAGCAGATCCTGTAAGAATCCATAAATCTATTTATTGAAACTGCCTTCTGATGTTACTCTGCTAACATCTCTGGGAATGAAGGCATGCATATGCTGCCCTGAGGCACTTGAAGCTGGCCAGCGATCATACCCTAGGAAGAATATAACAAAAATAGCTTGGGCTCCTGCAATAGCAATCCAATGTTGAATACAGAACATTCTCTAGACAAGGTCTTGCCATTTGCAAACACTTCCTCACAGAATCACAGGAGTAGAATCCAAAGCACCTGATGCCTTTAAATATTCTCTCAGTGAACATCATTTCAAGGCAGCCCAGTGCACTTCCTGACATGACAGTGGTTAATAACAGGTAACAACTCAGACTATCATTAATGCATTAATTGATGTACTAGGTGACCAAAGATTAAATAAATAAACAAACAAATAAATTATTATGATATTCACAGCCTGGTCATGTAATTTTTACAAAGTGCACACAAACTTGCTTACTGCTATGTCAGACATGGTACTGATTTTTGCCTTCAAATTTTATTTTCCTTTACCTATGCTTAGAAATTTTCTACATAAAGTTAAACTATTTCAAAGTAAATATATTATTAAATAGGTAAAGCAGGCCAGTAGCTCATTTCCTTATCACTACCTGAATGAGGTGTAGGATATTAAGATTATTGAAACTGAGCAATAAGAAGGTTCTCTTTCTGACCCTCTGCTACGGTGCTTGAAGGTCAGATCTATGATTTTTAATGGCCATAGGTTGAGAAGTATACAAAACACACACACACACACACACACACACACACACACACACACACACACACACACACACATACACGCATATGTACACAAACCTTTTTAGGAAGATATATTCTTTAAGTAGAACTTCATTTTCATGTATGCAATAAAGGATTATAAGGGTTATATAATTGGTACAAGGCTCAGATAAGCAAGCAAACTGCTCTTTTCAACGGGTAATGGCACGACTGCTTCTTCCAGTTAGTTATAACTGGTGAATCCTTTTTAGAATGCGGAGTAGCAGAGGATAAGACTTGACACATTACTAATCTGATGTCCTTTAAGCAATAGCAATAATAATTCTTCTGAGTCAGACTGTCCACTTATTCCACTGATTAAATGTCAATGTTTAAAATAATTGAGAAACAAACTATTTAAATGTGAATTAATTGCCTGCCATAATATTTCCCTTTTAGAGATTTAAGGGACTAAAGATTTCTCAAAAGTTTTCAGTTTTCAAAAAAAAAAATCCCTCTGGGAACATTTAATTCTCTATTGTGATTTTGTGATAGTTTGTAGCTAATGTCCATATCAATATCTGACAATAAGAAAGTTAAAGATGAATTGAGATTGGAGATTAAAATGCTATGCAATTATATATCACAAAACATTAATTTTTGAGCTTTTAAGATTGGATGTGAGGGTGAAATCAGTTCAGAAAAACAAAGGATGTTGGTTTAAATTGCATTCATCATCATGCCTAAGTCAGTGCCATCATTTGGTGGACCCTGTTGAATACTAAATCATATCAAGACAAATTGATATATCTAGACTATTGCATGTGGCATGGAAAATCTAAGAATAAAATGGAAGCTGTCTGACCACACCCTGGGAGCAAAAATACCCAGCCATTGCAAAGACACTAGCGTTTGGGCTAGTTGAGTAACTACTGTGAAATCATCTAAAGATGGTGAAGGTTTTGCCATAGTGTTAAATCCTAAACTTTACGATTCCACTGTGGCAACAAATGATAGCAGTCCCAAAAACAAACAAAAAAAATTACTGGCATAGTTTGCAAGATCCCATCACAGGGAACAGATGTGTTAGTATGTTGTTCCGGAAAACAAAGTCTAGCAACTCATTCTGACACAATTTTGAAGTAGCAAACACAGTATTTTTTTCCAGAGGTTTTTCTGCTCCTTTACTCCATCCTATAGTATTCTACCTAGTATCTCACATATATTACTGGATCTATCAAAACCTCCTCCCACAGAGTTTTTCAATTATAAATGGAGGACAGTGTGGAACATGAAGACATCATAGGAGTCTAGTTGTCACATTCAGTCAGGGTAGTTATTTTCTTAAATCTTAACCTCTCTCCCCTGTGATCCTCTGTATGTACTTGAGGCAGGTGTGCAAAGAGAATTTGCTGATGTATCATTCCAACCTGCACGGAAGCTCAGCCAGAGCCATTTCTCTGTTCTCCCAATTCTGGACACAACTCACCTTATGCTCTCCCCAATCTTTCAAAGGAATCAAACAAGGAATTTTTGTGGAATGACTCACTCAGACAAGAAAAACGTCTTCATTTGATGGACTCTGTGTTTATTAAATTTCATCAAACAAAACTAATATATGTAGACAATTTTATGCCATGGAAAAAGATAAGAATAACATGGAAGCTCTTTGCTTACATCCTAGGATAAAAAGTAGCCAACTGTAGCAAAGTGCTTGGGCCAGTATGGTAACTACTGTGAAATCCTCTAAAGGTGATGAAGGTCTTGCCACAGTTAAGTCCTACACTTTGCAATCCTACTGTGATGACAAAAAGAACGGTTCACACAAATTTAAAAAAAATGGATTTGGCAAAATCTTATTAGAGGTTAAAGATGTGTTAGTGTGTAGCTCCAGAAAACACAATTTAATAGCTAGTTCTGGCACAATTTAGAAATAGAAAGCTCAGTATTTTTTTTAGATTGTTTTTCTGATCCCTTGCATAACCCTGCAGCATTCTACCCAGTGCCCCATGGCCATCAACAAGTCTACCAACTTCAATTTTTTCCCCTGGAATTTATTCAATGCAAGGTTTGTCTGGCACAGAACCATGGAGCATCTTAGGAGTCTAGCTATCAAATTCATCTAGGAAATAATCTCATTATGTTATACCAACTGGTTTCACTTTTTCCTTTACATTTCACGGTATGTCCTCAGGGTGGACATGCACAGCAGCTCAGCCAAAGTGTTCCTCCTATTTCCTCAGTTCTGGATAAACCACATCCCGATTTTTCCACCAATGTGTGAATACAAAAAATAACTGTATAACTTGGGTGTATGATGCTAACACATATCTGTAGATCACATTTCTTGCTCGTGTTTCTATTTTAACTAAACTTTGAGGCGATTTGCAACTGGGTTCTCTTTTCTCCTTCCCTTTATATATCCTATTATGCCAGTGAGTTTGGGGGGAAAGATTTAATATTTATCCTTTGTAAAGCAATAGCAAATGCCTGTGGAAGAAACTCATAAGGTAATAACTATTAGGTTTCTCAGTCTATGATCTTTATTATTAACCAGCATTTGTCCATGATGTGGTTGCCAACTATTCCAGTGCCTTTGGGAAGACTGAGGTTATTTTTCTTGTTTCCATCCTGGTTTACCAAATCTTTTTAAGGATCTTTGTATTTCATAAATATTCAATAATTACTGTAAAAGAACTTGTGTGCTCATTGTGATGTATTTTTGCTGTGGTCACTCGATAACCATTTTCTGCTTTTTATCTTCTGAGATTCTTCAGTCATTTTTGTGGAGTTCTTACCCAATACCAGAATATAAACAAAAGTAGGTATTGAATGTACTGGCTATAATAAGTTTCTCATTTAAAAATACTAAAAGTTAGGAATGACACATGGGAAGGTGACAGTCAAATCCTTCAATGCCACTTGGTTCTGAATACAATTTATGCACCATTTCTTGAGATTTATGCATCATTTCTTGAGAGAACCGGCTTCTTCCTTCATTTTTTCTGTCACATCAGAATTTGAAAATATGATATTGTTCTGATTGAGGACTAGAATTTAACCTTAGATTCTCCACAAGATAAATGTGGTTTGGATGCAAACTAATTTGTCCAGAGACACCCATGGGATTTGGGGTTGGGGGGTGGGGGACATCTGGTTGCTCAAGAGGAGGTTTAAGAGTGAAATGTATGAAGGTGTTGCATGTTACTGTAGAGGAAGTGTAAAGCCACAAGGGCTGTAGGGGGTCAGAGGGCAGGGTATTTTTCAAAGGCAGAGGGAAGGTATATTCTTTTGTGGGCAGAGGAGTAAGCCAGCTTTCCCATTTGTCCATTAAGGTGCAGGTATTGCACCAGATGTTTAGACACTTTCTAGAATCAGAGATTGTGGCAAAGTTCATTTTGGGGTTTTCTGGTGGGGATCTATCAGACTGGGAGTTTGTGTGGATGGCAGGATTTGTAAAAATCTGATTCAGTGTGGGGGAATGAGGCGGTATTGAAGGGTTTGGTTGAGAAGGAATTGTGTGCAGGCAGGTTGCTGGGTCCTTTTGAGTACCCTTCTTTTGACAACTTTAAAGTGTCATCATTGAGGTTGGTTCCTAAGAAGGCTCTTGGTGAATTTCAGTTGATTCATCATTTGTCTTTTCTGCGAGGGGAGTCGGTCAATGATTTTATATGCAGGGACAATGCAGTGCCAACAAATAAAGTGCTGAGGACCCATAGTTAGTAAAGGTTGATACTGAGTCTGCATTCTGTTTGATGCCTGTGCATGAGGAGGAGTGGCCATTGTTGGGTATGATAGTAGACAATCAGTTTTATTTTGACAAGGCCATGCCCATGGGTTGTTCTGTGGCATCTGCAATATTTTAAAAAATTAGCTCTGCAGTTCACTGGGTTTGGTAGCAAAGGGTGGGCTCTCAGAAGGCTGTTCATTGTCTGCATGACCTTTTGTTGTGAGTGAAGGTTTTGAGAGGGCTGCAGAAGGTAGGCAGGAGTTCCTTGGCTTTTGTGAAAAATTGGGTGTTCTGCAGATGAAGCAGAAGTTGGAAGGCCATGCTAAGGCATTATGTTTTTTGGGTTTGACAGTGGATGCCAGATGAGGCTTGTTCTGGCTTTCTTTTGAGAAAATGGAGTGGTGGAAAGGAAAGATTGAGTGGGAGATGGTTAAGGATAATGTGTGGATCAGGAACATCATGGAACTGCTAGGTCTATTGAACTTGACATTTCAGGTGGTTAGTCATGGTCAAAATGTTTGCAGGTCAGTGGCATTTCTGTTAAAAGGGTGGAGAATTAAGCATCTCTGGATGCAGCTTAGCCAGTTGGTGTGAGTGGATTTGGCATTGTGGTTGTACATGTTAGACCTTTTTAATGGCATTTCATTTTGGCAGAAGGACTAGGTAATCAGCATAAATTGCAACTTTTCACAGATGTTGCAGGAGGGAAGTGATGGGCGACACACTTTAATGGGGAATGTTTTGCAGCTCACTGTTCAGAGAATTGGGAGGACGTAGAAGAAGGATGTGGCCTTTTTGAAATTAATGCCAATTTGGGCAGCTTCGGTGGTTTGGCAAGACGGATTGTTGCATGACTGAAAGATACTGTTTAATTCAGACAATTTGGTAGTGGTGCATGTGTTAAAGTTAAAAATAACCAAATTTAGGCTGCATTTGTTAGTTTTATCGAAGTGGTTTTGCAGAGTTTGTTGATACATTTTTCTTTCTCAGGTGTACACTTGGTAGGTGCTAGGAATGTGATTGCTGACAGCTTTTCTCACTTTCAGTTTTACAGGTTTTGGAAGCTGGCCCCAGTGGTGCAAGGAAAGCCAGTCGAGTTGTGGATGGAGGTGCAGCAAATTGGGCTGAAGAGACAGAACAGCTACTTTATAAATCCTGGATAGACTTGATGAGGAAGGCATATGGCAGGGCATTTTTCTGTATTTGATGAGTTTGTATTGCAGTTGCCTGAGGAGGAGATAGGGGGGTCAGTGAAGTTGTTGCTGCAGTACTTAGCTAAGACTTGGATGAAGAGGAGGGCAGTCCAGTCAGTTAACATGAATCTGGCTGCTATTAGCATATTTGTATGGATGGCAGCATTGCAGGATTTGACAAAGTCATGGGAAATAGCTTGAATGCTGAAAGGATGAAGTTGGGTTAGTAGCAGGAGGAAGGATAGGCATTTATTGTTGGTAAAGCAGGCCCACAAGGTGTCATTGCTAGGTTTGCACTTATTGAAAGGGAATTCCATTGATTATACACTGTAGATTATGGATTTATAATGCAGAGGTTTGGGTGAATAAGCTGCTGGGTTCACTGGAGTGGTAAGATGTGATTATATTTCCTTCCACCCTGGAGATATGGTTGCACTGCTTGAAAAAAGATCAGATATGCAAGGATGTGCAGATTGTGTTGCAGGCATGTAGGGATGAGTGAATATGTCCAGTGTCATGGGCTACGAAATTACAGTTGTTGCATGGTAGGTGACAGTAGGATTTAGTTTTTTGATTGCGTGGTGGACAGATGATAGGAGACAGTTTTTGTATTTGATAAGGAAGGCTTTTCAATGTGTAGGCTTTCAGGGAGAGAGGTTTTCTACCCATTCTTTTTTGCATGGAAGGACATCTGATTAGTGAGGGTGGGTAGGTCAGCAGAGGTCATAAAGAGTGTGGGGAAATGATCATATGTGGCCTTTTATCTTAGATAAGTAGTTTTATGTTGACTGTTATGTTTAAATGTGTGTGTGTTCTATTTTTTTGTTTGTTTAAGTAGAAAATAGGTCATTTTGGATCATTCCTATATTTATTGGACTGCAAACTTGGCCATGATTAGGCTAGATGGAAGTGAGCTGGGTTTGTGGAGATACGGGCGGAAAGTGTTTTGGCATGGTGTTAGAGAACTCAGGTGGCACCAGCTTGAAGATGAGTTTGAAGACATATGCATTTGGATTGGGATCCCACATATTCTAATGGCCCACTTAACAGGTAATGACATAGGGGTTATTCCAAAATGACAGTGAGTGTATATGTTGTTGAGGGACTTGGCAAGTTTAAGTAGTAGCTTTCCCTCCATGATTATCATGTGTTCAGAATTATACTATGTTTGGATTAGAATGATGCAAGCAATTTTATGAGTGCTGAGTGTGCCCAGCCCTTTGTTGACCTTAGACTTTTGAGGCACTTGAGGCACTTGGGTATTCATGCTGTTAATCATATTGACTTTGATGATAGGGATCCAGTGTGATTTAGGAACGATGGAGTACATTTGAGTGAGTTGAGCTTAGATTTGTTCAATGTGCACCTGTCATTCTTTTTGGGAAGCTTGGTGGAAACGTTGTAGTAATTTCAAGGAGGAACAGCTTGAGTCAGGCTGGTGGACAGAAAAGATGGGCTAGGATCTCCTTCTTCTGTTCCCCCTCTGGTGTTTGTGTTTTGGATCTTACTAGGTGGTTGGTTGATTATGGAAGTAAGCAGTAACATGTTGAATCTGGAGTGAAGCTTGAGTAAGTGAATGGTTGGGTAACACTGCTTACATTCTGGAGGGACAGAGGTGAGAGGGTGATGCTGCCTACTGTAATTGGTTATTCTGAAGTTATACTTTATATTTGTGATTAATAAGTTCTGTGATTGACAAATTCTGTGATTAATAAATTCTGTGATTAACAAATGTTAATTAATAAAGGTCATATTCTGCCAAGATGATATGGTGTGGTTTCTTGAGGGATCTAAACAAATGTGGTTTGGACGCAAACTAATTTGTCCATAGACACATGCTGGGGAACATGGGGGAAATCTAGTTGGTCAAGAGGAGTTTTAAGAATGAATGGGGTATCACTGTTTACATTATGGCGGGATGTAGGTCAGCAGGAAACCCTGCCTACTGCAACTGGTTATTTTGAACTTATGTAGTATCTTTGTGATTAATAAATTCTATGATTGACAAATTCTGTGATTAATAAATGTTAATGAATATAGGTCATCGTATGCCAAGATGATGGTGTGTGGTTTCTTGGGGAGAGGACAGACTTGAATCAAGTTTATCTCAAACTTATTGAGCTACAGAATTGCTGTCAGATTGTATTTAATCATATAATTTCTTTGAGTCTTTCATGCTTTCCATTTCAGTAGAGAAAGAGTTTTCATTCTTTTCACGGGTCATTTACTTATTTATTGACAATGGACTTTCCAAATACATAACCTCAAAATAACTAAGATAAGGAGGTCAAAGCCCTTCTGAAAGTGTTAAGCAATTATTTGCATTAGAGGAAGACTAATATACTTCATTTTATATTAGATATGTCACATTTTAATTCATAGTCAGAAGCTTCTTGATCAATTAAACAACATATGTCACAGATTTAAATTAAGACAAATCTCTTAAAATCTTAAATCTCTTAAAAATTGTATCTTGCAGTTCGATAATAACCTCCAGAGGAGCTGCTTCAGACACACTCAGTGGTAACCTTTATACACAACCAAAAGATATTCTGCATCCACTTTGTATAAGAAATTAAGAGATATATACTTCCAAAATATCTCATATAGATACAAATGATATGGAAATATTCCTGACTTGTTTTTTCTATAAATGTGCTTCCAGAGATTTTTTTTTTCAAAATCAGACTTGGATGAAACATTGAAGGAAATTATAAAGGCTATAGAATATCTTAAATTAAACTTGGTTCTTGGACCTGATATTTTTGCTGCCTTTTTAGGTTTAAAAAGCAGTTATCTCCAGATTTGGTCACAATATGTGATTATATTAAAAGTAATGCAATAAATGATAAATATATTATTCTTTCCCAAATATCTTTTATTTCTAAAACAAATACAAATGCATGCTTATAAAGTATCATGCTCTACATCTGAAAAATCTAATACTGGCAAGGAGGGTTCATCTTAAGATAGCCAACATATGCCAACATCCTAATTAGAATACGTGGAATTCAGGTAAAACCTGGATAAAAGCATTATGCTGGAATTATATTCTGTATAATAATACAATCCATGATAATCAACACATAATTTTTTCATTAGATTTAAGTAAGACATTTGGCTGTGTGCAAGTTCCTTTTATATCTGAATTCTTAACAAAATGTACTTTTCCAGACAGCCACAGCCAAGCCATTTAATTCCCATACTATACAAGCTCTCCCTGGTGTGTGATTAATAAAATATTTTCCTCTTCTATACATAATTTTAAAGGTGAAAGTTAGGGGTACTATCTGCCACTCTATTTTTTTACCTTTTCCCTGGAACAATTGCTCATTAGAATTCATCAGGACTCTAAATCATTTAGAATTAAGTGCTTCATTATCAATAAATGCAAGAAAACTATCTACCACCTTCTTATTGCCAATTCTTTAATATGCTGCTCCTATCCTAGCAAACTTAAAAAATACTCAAAGAAAGAAACTTGCCTCCTCCTAAAAAAAAAATTGCTAAATTTACCAACAGTCCTCCTCTTAGGAGCCACCATTTTCATAGCTTAAAGCAATTAAACTGTCTTGAACTACACTATTACTTAACATATTCACAACTAACTACAGCATGCAAACTCATTCATCATCAAGAAAAATGCCCTGATTTACAAAACTTATTCCTGCCCTACCGTCCAGCAAGGGACCTCCACTCTATTAACAAATTCTTATTACTTATAAATAAGTCAAATAATGCTGCAGGAGACTCTCTCTACTCCTAATACATTGATAAACTCTAGAATAGTATCTCCACAAAAATAAAACTTTCTGACAAACTCAAGGGTTCATAGGTTCATAGGAGGTTACTAGGCTATTGCTCCTAGGATCTTTATAAACCTAGCCATGTTATGCCCTTGTTTCCTTATTGATCCAGTTGTATGGTCTATATTTGCAGCTCAAGCCTATGATCAGCAGCGAGTGCCCTTATCCAGGAGGGAGATAGGTGACACCACTGGGGTAAATTTACGGTCTCCATTCCGTCATCTAAGTTACCCTTAAATAAGGTCATTGAGGAACTGTTTTATGTGAACTGGGAGTTTGTTCCAGAGGAGTGGCAATCTGAGGGAGGGATATCTGTCTTGCCAGCATATCCTGTTAATGTTGCAGGTTAGGTTAAGATCCCTAAAGTGAGTGAGTCTTGTCCCATTTGACTTGCGGATGTGTAGCATTTCCATTAGGGCAGGGTCTGAGACTGCCCTGTAGGTCAGACAAACGTCACCTCTCAGCAGCCTATAAGATACAGAGAGCACAGTAACAGAACCTTCAGTCTGTCCATGTTGGTCATGTGTTGAAGGCTCTGAATTTTCTTGGTGAGAAACCTCTGACGTCACTTCAGCTGCTGCAGGTGTCTGGTGAGTTACATACAGAAGGAAGTGTTATACTCTATTAGTAGTCTGATGAGGGATAAGTACAGCGGAGTTATAACATCCTTATTTCTGGATGCAATGCCCTTACTTATGAGATGTGCAACATAGAATGTCTTCCTTGCCACTGTGGAGACATGGTGATCAAAGTTAAGGTTGTTATCAACCTGTGTTCCCAAATCTCTCACCACGGGTTGAAGCTAAGGGGGGTACTGTTAATATTGTAATTTGCAGGGACTTCCCCTTTGCTGAAAGGGATAATAACACTTTTTTTGCATTTAGTTTAAGTCCATGGATTTGGCACCAGTCATTTGACTGTGTAAGCCCTTTTAGTAGTATGTCAACATCATTGCTGGACTCAATGAGTGCACCGAGTCTGCAGTCATCAGTGAACTTGGTAAGCCACAGGCCACCTATTTCACCTGGACTTCTGAAAAATACATTCCAAACTGTAGGAGGCCCAGCACATATCCTTGTGGTACACCACTGGTAGCTAGCCTGCTGGTAAAGGTGGAATCCACCACTTTGACTGTATGCATTCTGTCAGTGAGCCATTTGGCTACCTGTCTAGTGACAATAGTTTTAAATCACTGCTTGAAGAACATCTTAACCAGTTCTGGTCCTGTGCATGCTCATCACAAGGTTAAGTCTTTCTGTTCACTGTATGATGTACATGCTCATCACAAGGTTAAGTCTTTCTGTTCACTGTATGATGCTCTCCAAATACTCTCCTTAAACAGAATACTCTCAACCTCTTACTGAAATGACAAAACAATTTTTATGCATAATTGCTGCCTGTACAATCCATTAATTTGCACATAGGCCTTCTCTTTAATAATTCCACCTCTGTAAAATGTTAGAGTTTGTTGTGTAATTACTGTTTGTATATACATGTAAATAAAAAGTTAACTACTCTTTGTTTAAGTTGAACTTTGTGTAATGCAATGCAGGCAAACGGAGCTTTTCTTCCCAGCCCTCAGCTGAAAATGTGTATTACCCAGTCAGACTTTCCCGGTAAACAAAAATAAATAAATAAATAAATAATACCAACATTATCTTATTTATGGAAGATATCGCTTCCTCGTTTATTCAATTTAGTTGAAGATTATAGCAGACTGTCACATTATAAGTTAAGGAATGATAAAATAATTACTATTAATAACTAAGTTCCTATGAGTAACATGAAATCATACTTAATTCTTCTCTAGTATCAGTTTTAAAATTTTTACTCACTGAGCTTAAATGATTAGGAATGCAATGCATGTCGGCATACATATGTTCATTTATATGATTTGCAACCAAATTTATGAAAAATAAGGTGAAATGGATAACTGGAATGAAAATAAAATCATCTTGCTTAATAGAGTGGGCAGCGGTAAATGAATATCCTCCTTAGGCTATATTTTAATAGCTTGATTTCATAAATTTCAAGCTAATTACTTAAATATTTCGACAAAATAATCTCAGTATTTTAGAGAATAACAGTATCCCCAGAGTCAGCCTACATGATTTCTTGGATCCCAGAATAAAGGCTGGACTTATGATCCTGAGTCTGATGGTTTTCTTTATGGTCTCAGGGCTACTTAAACCTCTAACTGTTACTGGTTATTTCACCACAATTTCTTGCAACATCCTTTTTTGATTATTTTCAAAGGGAAAATTTACTAAAAACATGAGATCTTTGGTAAAGTCTCTCTGCTTTCCAGGTAATTATTGTCCATCTTTGCTAAGCTTCCATCATCCATCAAACTACTAATACTTGTTTCGCATAATTTCTTGAACAAAATAACATTTTAAATATGATTTAAAGAGTTCATGTTTTAACAACCAGTTTTGCATACTCCTTTCTCTCATTACAGCCAATAACAAACCTATGAAGATACCATACCTCCCTACGATAAATATATTTCATTACACCATCTTATGTGAGGTAATCTTTTAAAAATGTGTAACAGAACTTGTACAATTATACAGCCTTAAAGCAGCGCAGTGCTATAACTTTAGTAAGGCTTAGAAAATGTATTTATGTGAAATGGGATAAATGAAAAGTTAGACATGGTTTCCTCACTACTGAGTCACTCCAAGGGAATCATTTCTTATTATTTATGTATAATACAATTCTGAAATGTTAAAAGTACTGTCCTCCTCATCTGATTATAGGACATTGCTGCTTAAATCACATATTTTATAGGATCATAGGATCATAGAAGGTTACTAGGCTAATGGCCCTGGGGCCCTTACAAGCCTAGCCAAGAGTTTATCCCTAAAAAGAAACTTCAGTCAGCACCTGACATCCCTGTCAATGAGAGACATAGGTAGAATCCCCTGGGACAAATTTGTGGTTTTCCATCCACTCATCAAGGTTGTGCTTGAAGAGGGTCAGTGAGGTGCTCTGTTTGACATGTATGGGAAGTCAATTCCAGAGATTGGGCAGCCTCTGGGAGACAAATCTGCCTCTCCAGCAGGTTTTGTTGATGTCACACATAAGATTCAGGCCTTTCTAGAGTGCAATGAATGAGGAGTTAGACTTACAGATATGGACCATATCTAGTAGGGCAGGATCCGCAATTGCCTTATAGGCGAGATACAGATCACCCCTGAGCAATCTGTATGATACCGAACAGAGTGATAGTGATTTGACCCTGTCCACATAGGACAGGTGTTGGAGGCCATAGATTCTCTTTCTGAGGTATTTCAGTGGCCTTTCCATTTGGTGCAGATGTTTGGAGAGGTACATACCAAATGGGGCATTGGGAAGAGTACAGAGAGGTAATAACCTCCTTTTTTCTGGATGCAATTCTTTTACTTATGAGATGAATCAAGTAAAAGGCTTTTCTGACAACTGCTGCTACATGATGGTCGAATGTGAGGTTGTTATCAACCTGAGTGTCCAGATCTCTCACCATAGGTTGTGTGCTTAGGGGGCTGCTGTTGATGTGTTAATCAGTAGGGGCTTTGTTTTTGCCCACTGGTATGATGATACTTTTTTTTGCATTTAGCTTGAGGCCATGACTTTAGCACCAGTCATTAGTTGCTGTGAGACCCTCTTGCAGTATGTTAACATCATTTGGATAGTCAATGACAGTACCCAACTTACAGTCATCCGCAAACTTGGTCAGCCACATGCCTTTACCGATATTGTTGATATTGAGAAATTATCTGGCAAACTACATTCAAAAACTTAACCTCTTCCTAAATATATACAATAGCAATTTATGTTTCTTAATAACATCAACTTATCTCCCCATAACATAGCAGTAATGGGCAAATTTGAATCAGCATGATAAACAATTTATGGAAGTATTTCTGTTATAGATATGTTAAGCCATCATTGGTCATGCAAACCTATTCAGCCTACTTGTTATTTGCTATAGAACAACCTAGTAATATTTGATTATTAAATATGGAGGAAATTATAAATGATATTTAAATACCAGAGGGCGGCACTAATTTTCACCTCTCTCAATTCAGTGTCACTCTCCTACTATGTTTGGCAGTCACAGCTCTTTTATCATACAATCCATACATTTCTTGGCTGAGTTTCCTTATTTCCTCTTGCATTCTTCTAGTCATTCTCAAATCTTCTTCACCAAATCATCTGCTGCTTTCCTGCACATATGTTCAAACCAGCATAATTTGTACACTCTGGCCTTCTCTGCATTTGGAGTTACATTGGCATCTGCTCCTATGCCATCATTTCTTAATCTCTCATACAGCACATATAACAATCTGTTTCCATCAACTCTCACTTCCACAACTGCTTTGATTTCACTTCCCAGGTTTCTGTAACTATACACTAGCACTTGTCACACCACTGTTTTGTATGCCTTACTTTTTAACTTTATAGGAATTTGTCTGACACACACTGCCCTTAGCAAACTTTTCCAGTTCATCATAAGCAATGGTTGAAATACAAAGCCTATGCAGCATTTTTACTTAAGTGTGCACTATGTAACACATTTACAAAAAACACAGAGATTTATCCCCCAGCTGCAGTGCTTGGCATAAGTGTCTGTACCTTGTAAGGTAATATGAGGTTTTAAATGAAAAGTCCACAGTGGTATCAGATGAAACACAAACATATTCTTGTAAATCAACATTAAAATCTAATTCTCACTTATGTAGAAGGTATTAAATGAACAGTCAGTAGATGATGGGTAAAATATTAATTAGCCGTTACCAAGGGAATGATGAACTATAGTAAATGAGTATATGAATGCTAATCATAAAAAGGTATTACTTTTGCAGAGATTATCTTGGAAATCCCAATTTATCTCCAGGCTTCAAACATTGTATGGCAAATCTGCCTCTTCACTGTAATTTATGTACTCCACGAAACCCGTTCAGATCTCTGTTTCTAGTGTTTTCTGGACTATTTTGCTGTAGCACTCTCAGAGTTTCTTTATCTGGGTGTTATGCATTTTTGTGAACATAGGGAAGGCATATGTTAAGGTACAGAGTAGATATGATTTGGCAGTTACTTTGTGTTCACATTCTATCATGCAGTATTATACTCTGGTGTTTTTTTTTTTGTCAATGTATTCAAAGTGTAAATCAAAATTTAATGTATTGTCAATGATGACATCAAGCAGATTAGTGTTTGTGGTAGTACCAAGTTGGACATTTTGGTATGAGATCAGTTTTATGTGTGCTGTATAAATTTTTCAGTACAAATGACATGATTTTAACCTTTAAGAGGTTGAGTATGAGGTCCATACTTTGCAGTCAGTTTTCAATGGAGACAAAGGACTCTACAGTGACTTTTTGTAGCTCAGTTATGCAGTTGGCTGAGTAGATGATTGTTGACTCATCAGCATATTAAATGTTTTTAAATGGACTGGTGAAAGTATTCAAATTTTAATGAAAAAGTAGAATAGTAAGGAACTTGATATTTATTACATTCTTAAAGGGTGAATTGCAGAGACAAATAATTGGATCACTTTCCTGATGACAATTGTTAATTGTTTGGATTTCTTATTGACCAAGTAATTCATAGGTTCATAGGTTCATAGGTTGGTACTAGGCTATCAGCCCGAGGGCCTATACAAGCCTAGCCATATCAATTCCCTGGCTATTTCTTCCCACACTATTTACTTCCCTGGACCATTGTCTAGCAGGGCAACTGACGTGATCCCCGGGGTGAATTTCCTTTCTCCCATCCAATCGTCAAGGTTTCTTTTGAAGAGGGCCAAAGAGGCACTCTGCTTGACATGTATGGGCAATCTATTCCAGAGTCTGGGGAGTCTCTGGGTCAGGAACCTATCCCTCCAGCATGTTTTGTTTATTGTGATGACAAGGTTTAGATCCCTGGAGTGTGTGGCTCTGAGGGATTGAGATTTCTTTAAGTGTAGCATGTCCAACACCTCTGTGTTTGACATGGCCTTGTATGTTAAGCAGAGATCGCCTCTGAGTAGACGATATGTGACAGAGTATAGCTGGAGTTTTTTATGGCGGTCAGCGTAGGTCATCTGCTTTAGGCCTGTGATTCTTTTAGTGAGGTATTTCTGCGGCCTTTCCAGTTGTTGCAGATGTCTTGAGAGGTACATACCAAACAAGACATTGCATTCTATAATGGGTCTAATGAGGGATGAGTACAGTGGGACAATGACCTCCTTTTTTCTGGATGAAAAGCCCTTAGTGATGAGGTGTGCCACATAGAAGGATTTCCTGACTGTTGTGGTGATATGGTTATCGAAGGTGAGACCACTGTACACCTGTGTCCCTAAGTGTCTTATCACACTTTTGGTGTTTAGTGTACTGCTACCTATATGGTAATTCACGGGTACATGTTTTTTTCCAAAGGGGATAACTATACATTTCTTGGCATTGAGCTTGAGCCCACGGCTCTGGCACCAAGCATCTGTTTCTGTAAGGCCCTTTTGTAGAGTATCCACATCATTTGGGGATTCAATAATGGCTCCCAGTTTGCAGTCATCTGCAAACTTTGTTAGCCAGAGTCCCTTAGTGCTGGCCTGTACTTAACCCTGAAGTACTTCACTTGTCACTTGTCTGGAGCTGAATTTGGAGTCAGCTACTTTTACAGTGTGGGTTCTATCAGTAAGCCAGTTAGCAACCCATTGGGTGATGTAGGGAATAATGCCCAGCTTAGTAAGTTTATCTATGATTCCAGAGTGGGGGATGGTGTCAAAGGCCTTGTCAAGGTCTAGATAGGCTGTGTGGACCACCTTACCCGTGTCCATGGCTCTGGAGACTGATTTGAAGAAGTCAATCAGGTTCAGGAGACAAGTTCAGCCCTTCACGAACCCAAACTGGGTGAGGTCCAGTATTTGAAGGTTGCCATTTTCTTTGTTTATAACTTCCATGATAATACGCTTTTGGAAACACCCACTTGGAGTTTATTCTCTTACTGTTGACTGGACAAAGAAGGGTTGCAGTATAACCTCAACTGGTTATTATGATTAGAAGTGTGATAATGGTATGTTTTGATATCATAGTTGCATATTCAGTCTAATAAAACCCCCTTGAGCAATACACAACAGTAAACTATGAATATTATAGAAGACTCTGTGAATGCTGTCCTAAACTATCCCTCCTCATTTTGTACCTGCTTGTTTTCATGTTATATTAAAAAGGTTTTATATTCAACTGTCAGAGCATGTATTCTACAAATGTGCTGATGACCCTTCTTGTATCTCCAAGTTCTTTAAAAGGTCACTTATAATATGACTCATTTAAAAATTCAGTCATTAGCAACTGTTTTTTTATATGTTAAGAGCCAAATAATGTTTCTTCTTTTGCCAGCAAATTGTTATACTCAACAGGTGTTTCAAATTCTCAGGGATAGGCTTAATATTCTTATGGGGTGAATTATATAAAAACATGACTGGATACATCCATAATGACAGTTCTTGAGTTCTTGTCTCATGGGGTTACTTATTCGCTGAGACCTTGTGAAGCACCAAATTAGGAATTATCCTCTTGACTGTTGATTGGACAAGCAAGAAGCATAATGCTTCACTCCCCTGTAGCACTTTATTTGTATATACTAAGCGTAACCTTAAATCTACTCCTGCTCCAAAATGCATTTATTTATTTATTTCACATTTGTTTAATGGGGTTGTCTGACTGGGTCTACAGAGACCTGGGGAGTAAAGCTCCTCTTACAGTACAATACAAATTCAGTATAAATCCAATACAATGCACATTACATTAGAAATACTATAAAAAAATAAGTTGAAAGAAAAACTATGTTACAAGATGTTACAATATATACTATACTTTTAGACAATTCTATAGTGTTAAAATATTATATACAATAATAGCCACCCTCATCATGCATGATGTAGAATAGTGCCCAAAAAATAGTACAGAGGTATTGCAGTATGTGACACTGACTGTTATAGTCCGTGAAAAATAGAATGATAGTTTCAGTTAAGAAAATAATAACCGAAAAGTTAGTGATGCAGATAGATAGTGAGAGAGTTAAGAAGAATAGAAGCAATATAGCCTGAGCAGTAGCTTAAGGATATGGTATAGAAACAGAGAAGGAGGTAGAAGAGACTTAGGATCTTGCAGACAGTAAAGGACTGAAATGTGACAGAAGAGGAGGATGAGGCTAGTGTGGAAGAAAAGGAAGAGCTGAGTTTTAGGCCGGCTTTATACAGGAGCAGAGCTATGTATTTTTCAGATGATTTTTTAAAGAGGCTTTGAAATTGGTTAGGCCAGGTATAGACCAGGTAGCTAGAGGTACTGAATTCCAAAGTATAAAGACAGAGTATGAATACAGAGAGTGACCTATTTTTCTTGCGGGTTTTGAGATAGCTAAGAGATTTTTGTCTTCTGATCGTGGAGATCGATTTGGTGTGTAAAGTGTGATGAGATTGGCTAGTGCAGGGCAGGCAGTAGGCTTGAAAATAAGGTTGTGCAAGGTGGATAGCTGAATAAAGGCAAGTTGGTTGGGGAGTTCAAGCCAGTTTAGTTCTAGGAATGGATTACAGTGGTGTGTGTGATATTTAGAGTATGTGCAAACTTCGCAACTTTGTTGTAGCACTGTTCTATCTTGCTTAGGGTAGAAGACTGTAAGTTAGTTAGGTTAGGGGCACCATAAAGAAGGGAGGGAAGTAAAAATGTTTTTCAAGTGTAGTTTTCATTGCTACAGTATAGAAATGTTTGTTTCTATATAAGAGTCCCAGTTTTGGATGAGTTTCCTTTATATTTTGCTGTATATGGGGGTCGAATGAAGGTTTGTTGTCAATGATGACTCCTAGAAATTTGGTTTTCTACACTATTTCTATGACAGTGCTGTCAGATGCAACAATGTTAAAATGATAAGTGATAGGGGAGGTGCTTTTGGGGTGAAAGAGCATTATTTTTTTCTTCTTTGGATTAAGAAAGAGTTCGGCATTTCTTAGCCGGGATTCGACTTCAGTAAAGGACTGCTGAGTTTTTGAAAGTAGTTCTGGTAGTGATTGAGCAATACAGATTATGGTGGAATCATCAGCATATTGAATGAGGGTCCCAGGGTGAGAGGCAGTGTGAAGGTTGTTTGTGAAAATGTTGAAGAATAGGTTTCCTAGGATGGAGGCTTGAGGGACTCCAGTAGGGTTGTGGAGAAAGGGTGAGAGTTCATTGGACCATTTCACTGCTTGTTTACAATCCTTGAGGTAACTCTGAAGCCATTTTACTGTGTTATGTGCAAAGCCTAAGTTAGACAGTGTGTTTGTGTCAAAGGCCTTGGAGAGATCAACGAATACTGAGGCTGTATAGCATCCCCCATCTCTTGCCTTGTTCACAGTGTCTGTAAAAAATAATAGGGCTGTAGATGTGCTGTGGTTAGGTCAGAAGCCATGCTGGGTTTTGGTTAAAATATTGTTTTGCAATAGATTGCTGATGGATATCTCTCTTCAGAATTTTGGATATAGGTGATAAGATGGATTTAGGAAGGAAATTGGATAGATCAAAAGAGTTACCTGCTTTGTGGATGGGGGTGATGTGAGTTTGTTTCCATATGGTAGGTACTTCTGATTTGGATAAAGACCTATTTATAAGGCTACTGATTGGGTAGGCGATGGAAAAAAAATCCGCAACATATATTTTACTTTCTAAAAACCCTTTCACTAACAGTTCCACTAAACAAGACTTAAACACACACACACACACACACACACACACACACACACACACACACACACACACACACTTAATACACAGCAATATACAATGCAAACAAAAACTATGCTTCCTTCCCTAGACCTTAATCTAATCTAAACCTACAAAACATGCACATACACTCTCAAGCCCAGTTCAAAAACTTTTGGTTTAACTGAAAGTTTTAACTTTACTATCTACTCCCACTTACATCTATGACATATCATCTCCTCACTAAAAGTAACATTGGATGTTTCATCTATGACATATCATCACCTCACTAAAAGTAACATTGGGTGTTGCTTTCTTCCTGAAGTCCTAGACTCAGCTATGAGTGCATGTAACTAGTTTAGACAGCAGAAATGACTGTTGACAGCCACTGTGCTCTGTTCCTTTAAAACCTCATATTACTTTACAGGGTACAGACAATTATGCCAAGCTTTGGAGCTGAGGGATAAATCTCTGTATTTTTTGTAAACATGCTACGCAGTGAACACTTATGTAAAAAAAAAATGTCTCATAGATCTTGTATTTCAACCATTACTTATGATGACCTGGAAAACATTGTTAGGGGTATTGTGTGTCAGACAAATTTGTAGAATACATGCTATGACTGTTGAATGGAAAACAAGCAGGTATGTATGTGTATATAGGTATACAGATATGCAGATACAGCTATAGATGATTTAATAAATATTCATATGAATACTAATATCGATATAGATATAATGAATTTTTGTCAATGAAATTATGGCAGCACTTACTAATTGGTAGTGCAAATGTTAGATCTAGATAATGGCTGTATGGAAGTTCATTGATCAGAAAGTAAAAACATTGAACAACTAAACTGGTGATCAAAACTATTCTCAGTTAAAATTATTTAACTTAAGTGATGGCAATTGTAAATTGATGAGTTACATTTGCAATCCCCAAAAACTAATAAAGAACCTGCCTTTACATGGTGGAGGGGCTTTGCTCCTATACCATCTGACTTCAGAGTGCTACATACACCCCTAGAAGTTAAATAAACTAACTTCCGGGTTGCTTAACTGTAAAGAAAGGGAAAACTTCTCACATATGTTACAGTCAATATCCTGACTGTAACTTGATTCGACAAATTATATCAGCAATAAATTTTCCTTAAATTACAGCATACAATAAGACCAATAAATAAAACACATAACACACACACACACATACATATATATATCTATATCTATCTATAGCTAGGTAGACAGGTAGATATACCAACATGTTCACACATATATATGTAAATATTGCAGACATTTGTAACATTAAAGGAAATTTAATTGTTTGAGTTTCTGCAAAGAACATGGAAGGGGAAACATTGTTTAATAACATCAGAAAATGCCAGATTGTGTTTTATGCTGAAGTGCTACAATTTCTCAATTGCTGATGTCCATCTTCATTACTTCCAGACAGAGTCAGTACAATACACTTATATCATAAAATTGAAGACTAAATTTAAGGAACATTGCTAATTCTACTTAATGCTAAAATTGAAGATGTATAAAACAGCAACAAAATATTGCAGCACAAATGGTCCATCAGTGATAATTTAACCGTTTGCATAAGTTTTAATGTTTGACAACATTTTGCTCAACAGTATAAGACACTCATATATTTTCTTCAGCCTGCAATAATCCTGAGAGCATTGTTTATAAAATGCCATCAAATATTAAAAATTCTGAAAGAGTTATAGCATAATTTAAAATGTGCTGTTCTTCCAATCAGCTCTGTTCACTGTTAAAGCTGCAAAAGTGCTGATAGATAAAGCTGAATGTTCTTAGCAAAATATTCCAAGAGTTACTGTTCATTTCTGCATTACACTGTTGCTGAGTTTTAGTGACTTCCAAATGAGTAATAAATGTTTTTCTTCAGCTATGAGACTGCTGAAAATTAATGGCATATGAGATGCAAGACCACTTGTAAATGTGAAAAAACAATACTAAAACAACACACAGTAGAAAGTCAGTTTAATAAGACTTGTACACTAATTCTTGGTAAGTTGAAATAATTAGTCACTGAGTAAAAGTTCCACTATAAATCAAGAAGATTAAGCATATATTATTATATTTTAGAAAAATATGTCACTTAAACATAACAATGCATAATCAAGGTTTCATGTACAGGAAATTATCCACATTACATATTCGGCTTGCTTCCATGTTTGATGAATAAAGATGTAGCTACTTTTTATAAAGAAACCATTGCATCTCATATATTTCAATAACTAGTGCAGAATGACTGATTTACATATATATGTACATTTTTATTTTTAATTGTGAGAAGCTGAAAATAATTAAATAAATTCAACAGTGATGAACATACATGACAGTAGTAGTAAAAAATGCAGACACTCAAATACACACCCACCCACTCCCACGTATGTATACACACATCCCTACTTGCACACACAGACGTGCACATGTACACACACATACACAGACACACACACACACACACACACACACACACACACACACACACACACACACACACACACACACACACACATATTAGTGGATAAAGAAATGTATCAGAACATTGTGTAATGTACACAAACACATTCACACATGCACACACACACAGAAACACACAAATGAATATGCTCAAGTGCAGCACTAGTGGATAAAGCCATGTGTATCAGCACAGAGAGATCACACACACAAACACACACACACACACACACACACACACACACACACACACACACACACACACACACACACACACACACACACACACAAACACACAAATGCATATGCTCAAGTGCAGCACTGGTGAATAACACCATGTGTATCAGCACAGAGAAATTACACATAAACACACACACACACACACACACACACACACACACACACACACACACACACACATACACACACACGCAGAAGTGCACAGACAAGGCAGCATCAGTGGATAAAGACATATACCTGCACACAAGGATTTCATTGTTTAATGTTTGGTGCTTGAATTTTGAACTAATGCTTTAAGTTATTCACCTGTGTGTATTTTTTTACATCTTGGCAGCACCTGAAGTATATCTTCTGTGATGAGTGCTCTGCATTTATTAACAAATTTAAATAAAATTATGAAAATGAAAATAAATGCTATAGCTATGGCTGATTTAAAAAAAAAACAAATCCCACCTTATCACAAAAGTAAATAAACAATGGAACAACTGTCTCATATAATTATCTACGGTATTGAAATACTGTGTTAATACTTCAGGAACCTACTCTGTAAGTATGCTAAAACTTTTTGTAAAACTGAGCTTTATTAATGCGAATATAATCTCACAATATGATAGCTAATAAATACTTTACTAAAAAAGTAAGAGGTGAAAGATAATGAAGTGCATATTTCTCAAACAGACATGATAATCTGAATAATGCATTTAAGTGATCTCAGAACAGTTTGTCCAGTATATTGCATTCACTGTGTTTGCAATATGATGCCATTTTTAGTCATAATGGGCATGTTCAGTGGTTATTTTTCCCTATATCTGAGTTGTTGCTGCGTGATTAGATTAGATGGCAGAAGTCCTGAAACATTGCATCATAACATGGAAAGGAACTGTACAAACACCAACACAAGGATTCCATATTTGAGTCTTGGCACATCTGGCATGGCAGAAATCCAGCATGACTTGTGAGGTTTCTGCTCTTGGCGCATTACACAAAATGGAAGCAGGGTGGAGATAGTCTCTGAGAAGGAACAGCTATGAGTAACACTGCCTATATACTGTCAAGATTCTGTTCATGTTAAAGAGATCTGCTCAACTTTGACAGCATATTACATTATATCTTAAAATGACTGATGCAGTAAGAGGGTAAATTTAAGAAAACAGAGTCTGGATGAGACTGAAAAAGCATGCAATCCATATTACCTTAAATATTCTAGTTTTCTTTACTTTTATTGTATAATTTATTACTAAACCCTCAATTCATGGACAGTTATTTACATACACAGAATTTTCTTCTCATAAAGTTTCTTCATAAAGATGACACAATCACTAACTGTTCCAGACTTAAGACTCACTTAGTGGAGTTTTGAGAAAGTTCTCTATTAATCATTGAAATGTTCCCAGTGTTGTGCTGGTCATTATGCAATAACCTGATATACTGTGTTGCAGGGCACAGAATGGGACAACTAAATTCAGTCCATGACATCACCTATTTCAACATAAATGAGACTGGACATTGTTACTGCTGATTGCTTCAGAAGGTTCTGCCAGGCATGAAATCATTTTCATTCAGGCATCTTTTATACACGGCCTAGTTTTGTCAGTCAGTCTTTATAAATATATATATTTTTTCTCTAATATGTGTGAGTGGTTAAAAGATATAGGGAAATGTTTATTAATGTGTAACCTGCTACATAATCACCTTACCTCTGATACTGTATACAGTAGATATGATTACTTATTACAGCAGAAAAATAGAAATACTTTGCTAATTATCTGAATTACTTGAGTGCCTTTGTAAATCCGGTTATAAAGCTTTGCTGAACAGTGATTTTATTTATTATACATTTTGCTATACTCTTATTTTTCTTTCTCTGTTTTATTTATTTTGTATTTGTTTTTTGTTGATTGTTTGTTTTAACCTGGCCTGGCTATTTTCAAATTTCAGTTAGTCATTTTCATTGCATTTAACTATGTACAGTTTTCAAATTATCTGTGACCATGGAAACAACTGGTCTCCATAATCATCTCAACACATTGATTATTTTTTGAAGTTGTTTAGATATCTGCCATTGTGCAGATGCAGATATTATTTTCTGCATTGTCACTCCTTCAGAACGGTGGCACTAACCACGTTTCTTCCCATCTACAGTACTAGAAAGTTCAAAACATTTAGTTCAAAACATTTATACTTACCATGGTTGGATAATATAACAATAACCCACACCTGGGTGTGGGTAATGCTGGATTTACCCATGGTTGGTGTGGTTTGGTCATGAGGGTGAAGCCCGAGTGGACAAACAAAAACAACCGTGGGTAAATTCAGCATTACCCACACCCAGAAGTGGGTTATTGCTATTATGCAATGACATTATTTAAGAAAAAAAATAATTACTTTTCTTAAATAATGGCATTGTACAATGCCTCCTTGCTGCCCTTCTGCAGCTGTCTGGTATTCTGTGGCAGTTCTGATGTACTGCGCATGCGTATGCCTACACAGTACATCAGAGCTGTGGGCAAAAGCAATGGAGAAAGCAAGATCTCCGTTGCTTTTTACAAACTGTTTCACTATGTTAATGGGTTTAACATTGCGAGACAGCTTTAAAAAAAGCAACGGAGAATCTCGTTTAACATAGCGAGACAGTGTGAAGCAACGAAGATCTTGCATTCTCTGTTGCTGTAAAAAAAGAGTTATAGTAATAGAAAAAGTCCGGGCGACCGGACCTTTTTCCATTACTATAACTCTGATTTACAACGTGTACGCTAACCAATCAGTGTGCACATTTTTGAATATTAATAGGGGGTTGTTGTATAATATAGCAATAACCCACGCCTGGATGTGGGTAATGCTGGATTTACCCATGGTTGGTGTGGTTTGGTCAAAAGGGCGAAGCCTGAGTGGCCAAACAAAGCCAACCATGGGTAAATCCAGCATTACCCACACCCAGAAGTGGGTTATTGCTATTATACAATGACATTATTTAAGAAATAAAATAATTACTTTTCTTAAATAATGGCATTTTATAATGCCTCCTTGCTGCCCTTCCACAGCTGTCTGGTATTCTGCGGCAGTTCTGATGTACTGCGCATGCGTATGCCTACGCAGTACATCAGAGCTGTGGGCAAATGCAACGGAGAAAGCAAGATCTCCATTGCTTTTTCAAAACTGTCTCGCTATGTTAAATGGGTTTAACATAGAGAGACAGCTTTAAAAAAAGCAACGGGAATCTCCGTTGCTTTTTACAAACTGTTTCACTATGTTAAATGGGTTTAACATAGCGAGACAGCTTTAAAAAAAGCAACGGAGAATCTCTGTTGCTTTTTTTAAAGCTGTCTCGCTATGTTAAATCCATTTAACATAGCGAGACAGTTTTGAAAAAAGCAACAGAGAAAGCAAGATCTCCATTGCTTTTTACAAACTGTCTCACTATGTTAAACTCGTTTAACATAGTGAGACAGTGTGAAGCAACGGTGATCTTGCATTCTCCATTGCTGTAAAAAAAGGGTTACAGTAATGGAAAAAGTCCGGGTGACCGGACCTTTTTCCATTACTATAACTCTGATTTACAACGTGCACGCTGACCAATCAGCATGCACATTTTTGAATATTAATGGGGATCGTTGTATAATGTAAAATAATCCCTCTTCTTGTTTCATTGGAAGTTAAATAGACAATTGGCACCTTACAATTTGTAGCATCCTTTTTTTGAAAAGCTGTCAATTGTCTTGCAATTTTTACAGTGGGTCTTTTTTTTCCTGAGATTTACCTCCATGGTATAACAATATGCATGACTTACTGAAACAATTAATTGCACTTGAAGACTGACTCTTTTTTTTGCAAAATTCTGGTTCAAAAAGGGGATACTTAGCATTAGTGAAGCAGCAGCAACCCGTTAGTGCTAAAAAGTAAAGGAATCCTGCTTTTACCATCTCTTATCAGACCTGAACTCTGTTTTCTTATTTTTATCTATGACATTTGTGACTTTAGTTGGCATTAGAGATAATCACAACAAATGTGTTTAGACTGTTAACCAGTTGTTTTATTTGTTTACCAGGTAAATGGACTGATCCATCATTACCTTTTTAGCTTTGACTGAAACTAATGCATGTACACTTTAGACAAATCAGTCAGCAAGCATGTTTTTCTGTGATGCAGGAGAGAATTGGAACACCAGCAAGAAACATATACAAACAGGAAGACTGCATCAATATTGTTATATAGACTGTAACAAAAGGTGAAGGTTGAATGCTCAGCATGGAAGCTGTGAACCAGAAACCTTAATTATTTTGTAGTACATGGGGTATAATGATTATGCTCCAGAAAAAGATCAGTTAAGCACTGTAGTGGTGAGAAATCTGATCTTAACAAATGTTAAGCAACCCCTGCTTAACATATTAAGGTCAGGTCTCATGCAAGGCAATCAGATCTGTCAGTTCTGACCAGCAAATTGCAGAAGAAGAAAAAAGACATTTGTTTCTACCTGCTGTCTGTGCTGGCAACATGTCCATGTCTTCCCCTTATAAACTTAAAAAAAACTGGTATGATAAAATGATTTGTTCTTGCCTGCATTTTCTGAAGGATATGAAGTCTGAAACTCAAAAGTATGTCATTTTTATTGACTTCAGTATCCAGTGATTTATCAGAAAACCACAGATTTTATGAGGAACAGACTAAACATATGAGGCAAATATCTGGACATTCTGTAAAAATCAGGACAGTTGAGATGCACAGAATGTGAGTGTTAGCATAAAAGACTGTTACACTAGACCGGTTTCATAAAGGTTATCACAAATTGTACACTATATGTACAGGTAGTATAACTTTTCTGAATAGGTAGATAGCAAGAGTATTGTACTAGAGCTGTTTCTGAATTCAGAAAGTATACACATAGTGTACATTGTTTTAACATTTAAGAATCCTGTTTACTGTCTTTCTGACAGAATTTGCTAAGCGCTTTATGGCTTTGAAAGCCTACAAAATACTTAGCACTTTTTTTTCTGTAAACAGTAGTACATGGAGCAGATAAAGCTCCATGCACTACAAATAATTATAATCAGGTCTCTGATCATAATCCTTAATGTGTTCTCAACATGGATGCTGAGGTTCACCCCTCAAGCTTTGCTGTCAAGGTGAATTTCTTAGTGTCCATGTCTTGAACAAACAATATGCAGGTTATGGTCAGCATCCCATTCATAATCCTCTGTGTAGTACATGAAATACCATCATTACACTCCAAAACTATGAGAAAGATAAGCTTGTTAAGCACTTTTCTAATGTCAGAAAGGTACTAAGCAAAAGGTTGTTAAGCAGCCCTAAGCTTTGCCAAGATCAGGTCTCACACTAGGGATAACGTGATAGTTCTTGCTGGCAAACATCAAAAGCAGAAGGCAAAACAACTTTAAAAACTGTTGCATTCTTCATTCAGACAGACTTTTGAATAAAAGTTTTGTCAGAACCAAGTGTTAAACAGATTCTGAAAAATGCTGATTCTTCAGAGGGAGATTTAGTTTCTACCTCTTATATGCTTTGAAAGCCAACAAAACACTTTGCACTACTATATTTGGTTTCTGTAACAGGTAGTACATGAAGCAGATAAAGCTCCTTGCCATACAAAGAATTATGATTTGGTCTGACCAATCATATCCTTTAGTATATGTTTTTGACATGGACGCTAGGATGCACCTCATGTTTCATTCACAAGATGAAATTCTTTGTACTCATGTCTGGAATACACAATAAGCTGGTTAAGATGGGAGACCCAGTCATAATCTTCTTTAAGTATTTTTTCTATGCTACTCATCTTTTCATATTTAAACATAATTTCAGTATATCTGTTAGTTACATAATGGTATCAGAACCATTTGTTTTAGATATCTGTGCAGCAGATGCATTTATAACAAGAGGAAACATAAATATAAAAAGCATAAATTAGAAGATTATAGGTTCATAGGTTGGTACTAGGCTATCAGCCCTAGGGCCTATACAAGCCTAGCCATAACAATTCCTGGCTATTTCTTCCCACACTATTTACTTCCCTGGACCCCTGTCTAGCAGGGTGACTGACATGATCCCCGGGGTGAATTTCCTTTCCTCCACCTAATCGTCAAGGTTCCTTTTGAAGAGGGCCAAAGAGGCACTCTGCTTGACATGTATGGGCAATCTATTCCAGAGTCTGGGGAGTCTCTGGGTCAGGAACCTAGCCCTCCAGCATGTTTTGTTTATTGTGATGACAAGGATTAGATCCCTGGAGCATGTGGTTCTGAGGGATTGGGATTTCTTTAAGTGTAGCATGTCCAACAGCTCTGGGTTTGACATGGCCTTGTATGTTAAGCAGAGATCGCCTCTGAGTAGATGATATGCGACAGAGTATAGCTGGAGTTTTTTAAGGTGGTCAGCATAGGGCATCTGCTTTAGGCCTGTGATTCTTTTAGTGAGGTATTTCTGTGGCCTTTCCAGTTGTTGCAGATGTCTTGAGAGGTACATACCAAATGGGGCATTGTATTCTATAATGGGTCTAATGAGGGATGAGTACAGTGGGACAATGACCTCCTTTTTTCTGGATGAAAAGCCCTTAGTGATGAGGTGTGCAACATAGAAGGATTTCCTGACTGTTGTGGCAATGTGGTTATTGAAGGTGAGACTACTGTCCACCTGTGTCCCCAAGTCTCTCATCACACTTTCAGTGTTTAGTGTACTGCCACCTATGTGGTAATTCATGGGTACATGTTTTTTTGCCAAAGGGGACAACTATACATTTCTTGGCATTAAGCTTGAGCCCATGGCTCTGGCACCAAGCATCTGTTTCTGTAAGGCCCTTTTGTAGAGTATCCATATCATTTGGGGATTCAGTAATGGCTCCCAGTTTGCAGTCATCTGCCAACTTTGTTAGCCAGAGTCCCTTAGTGTTGGCCTGTACTTCAGAGAAGTAGATGCCAAACAAAAGTGGTCCCAGGACTGAACACTGAGGTACTCCACTTGTCATTTGTCTGGAGCTGGATTTGGAGTCAGCTACTTTTACAGTGTGGGTTCTGTCAGTAAGCCAGTTGGCAACCCATTGGGTGATGTAAGGATTAATGCCCAGCTTAGTAAGTTTATCTATGATTCCAGAGTGGCAGATGGTGTCAAAGGCCTTGGCATGGTCTAGATAGGCTTTGTGGACCACCTTACCCTTGTCTATGGCTCTGGAGACTGATTTGAAGAAGTCAATCAGGTTCAGGAGACAAGATCGGCCCTATGGTTTTATTCATAACTGACGTTATAATTAAATAATATGAGCTCCTTAGTTTAAATAGTGGATTATGCCCCTACAGATCACTTAACCAAGACCATCATACAGTCTCCTGGAAACAAATATAGGTGTTACTTTGCTTCATTAAGAATGCTTGAATGAGGAGGGGTATGGCTAAGATGCCAAGCAAATAATAGCAGAAAACTCTGGCTCGGCCTTAATATACTTCTGACAGTATTTTGTTATTTTAATATTAACAACTCTGAATATTTTTGTTTCTGCCTGTTTCTGCCACAATAATCTGGTAACTTTTACATAAAGAATTTTCATTTCTATAGGATTATTTGGGCTTTTATGCTGTCTAAAGTTCTAAAGACTGTAATAGTTATGAATAACTCAAAGGCTTCTGTCCAAGATAATTCTATGAAGAAGGAATTACATACAATTATAACTAGCATACAAGACCTCTCCATAAAAATGGATAAATTGGAATATATTATGGACAACATGAAGAAAGAAAGTATTAGCAAACTGACATACTAAAGGAAATCATCAGAAAACATTCTGATCTAATTGCAGCTATAGAAGAATCTGTTAATGAGATTGATGGAAAATAAACAGAGATTAAAACCCAGATAGATTTCATGTTAAAACAAAACAACATGTTACTGTAAACATTGAAAGACCTAGAAAGCAGATCAAGAAAGAGTAATATTAGAATTTATAGAATCTCAGAAAGAATGGAAGGTAATAACATAGTCCAATTCCTAAATGACTGGTTTCCTAAGGCATTACATTTACCTGAATCTCTATAAATTGGAATAGAGAGAACCCACAGGTCCCTGTCAGATATTTCCTTTTCATAAAACTCATCAACTACAAGGTACATAATTGCAGAATTTCTATAAACAAAAGATAAAGACCTGATCCTGAGAGCTGCCCAGTGGGGAACTCCACTTCAAATAAATGGAAAAAGTATCAGATTTGATAATGACTATATTAATAGAGTAATGACTAAAAGAAAATCATGTGTTCCCTTAATCAAGAATCTGAAGAAATCTGACATCAAAGCACACATTATATATTTCCTGTTAAGATCAAAATCTCTCTACCAGAAGGTCAAGTAATTTTCAACAGTCTTGAAAAAGCACTGGACTTTGTTAAGAAAAATAGTTAGACAAAGTTGAAGAAATGGTCCTGTCTTTACCCAGTCTGAAAAGACAAGCAACTAAAAGTACAATAGTCACCAAAACTAGAGTAAGAAGTTCAAAGAAAAGCAATCTGATTTTATTTTTCTTACTGAGTCTTCACTGCAAAGAGTATCTCCAGAACACCAAGGATGAACACAACTATAATGTAACTGGGTCTATATTATATATTCAAAGTTTCAAAACTTCGAACCTCATATGTTCGACAACATATGAGCGAAGTTTGAAACTTCAAAAATATAATAAAAAAAAAAAAAAACTTAGCTGAATGCTCTTAGCAGGGGGGCAAGTCACTCTGCACCCCCCACACATCCCCTACTTAAATATACCAACTCTGAGAATGCACTTCAGTGCAGAAAAGGGAAATTTTCCCATTCTGCACCATATGGAGCCGTTGCTTTTAACCTTCGAACTTTGCAAAGATCGATCATATGGTGTCGACCATATGACATTCGAACTTTGAATAGTTCGAATAATGAATAGGGACCCAAGGCAACCACCCCTCTTTATATATATATATATATATATATATATATATATATATATATATATGTGTGTGTGTGTGTGTGTGTGTGTGTGTGTATATGTGTGTGTATATATATATATATATATATATATATATATATATATATATATATATATATATATATCAAAACATTATATTGCAAGTATAAAAAGATCTACGCATATACAATAATAATCCTGAATAATAAGTTTATGTCTTTATTGTAGTTAATAGACTCTGTGGGGAGTGGGGGGTTTATGTTGTTAAATGCACTATCATCTACTTTTACCCTTCCCATATACTCATAATATTAAAGGGTCTTTGATCCTTCCTTTTTTGTTTTCTTGCCTTTCTTCCTTATATAAAAATCTCACTGTGTTATTTAATTAGTATTGTTGTTATTAAATAGGCAATTTGGTGAATGGTCTCTGTAGTTTCCGATGGGGAAGGAGTATCAAAGAGGGGATTAGTTATTTCCTTCTATTTTGAGCTGTACTGTGTTTAATTTTGAAATAATATCTACTTATTTTCTTTACAACTGATTATCTATTGCTCTTTATTCTTCCCACTGTGTTTCTATTACTTTTCCTTCTTACACGAACATTAAAGAAGGGAATAATCTCATTATTTTATTTATTTAGTAATGTTTCTGTTGGGTAGACTATTGGGGAATGGTTTCTATGTCTCCCTGGTGGTAGAGGGTGACGGAGAGCATTGGTTGTTTTTTTCCCTTATTTTGAATTGTGCAGTGACTGATTTTGAATTAATTTTTGTTTTCTTTCCTCTGTTTGGTCTATTTTGTGTCCTGCACAAGCTGCTGGTTGTTGCTTTTCTGGGCATCTTGAGTTTCCAGCTAGAATGCAGGAAAGTTTCACTTCTGTTTAGGTCCATAAGTGCAACTAACTCTAAGTAATAAAGGGCAACTAATATGTCAGTTCATAAGTACGACCAACTGTCTACATAACTGAGGGGGTGGGATAGCATCCTTCTGCAAAACACTAAATTAAAAAGAAGAAGAAATAAATAAAGAAGAGGGGAAGAAAAAGAGAAGAGGAGAATGGAAAAGGAAGAGAGAAAGAAAATAAGAAAAAAAAGAAAAGAAAAAAAGGAAAGACAGAAGTGGCAAACTTCATGACACCCATGCAGACAGACAATAGAGGTATGACTGCTGAATCCTACACAAATGCACTTTATAAGCACTTACACGAGTGCATGGATCATGCTATCCCTAATAGAACCAAGATGTTATCCTACAAAAAAAGGAAGCCAATCTGGTGGTCCTCTGCCATAAACAAACTCTACAACAGAAGAAAGAAACTGTTACAAAAAAGAGAAAAATCCCATGACTGGAGGAACTCCCTGGTCAACCTCAGTAAGAAGCTGAGATCCCTCATAAAATCCTCCAAAGCTAGTTACGAAAACAAAATTGCCACTGATGCTAAAGACAGCCACAAAGCATTCTATAGTTATGTCAAGAATCTCAATGGCAACACTCAGATCTGCTCTGAGTTACAACACAATGGCACTAAATATTCAGAACCAACTGATATTGCCAACATCCTAGCAGATAGGTTCAGTGCTAACTTTACCCCCCTCTCACCCCCTAGAGGGCCCATCTCTATACCGGAAGAATGCAAAGTTCCTATAATCACAGCTACACAGGTAAAAAACACACTCTCCAAAGCCAAGAACACAGCATCCATGGGACTTGACAATATCCCAGGCTGCGTTCTACACGAACTACAGAATGAACTAGCACCCTACGTAAGTACCATGTTCAATCATAGCCTCACCTCAGGCTTTGTACCCACTGAATGGCACACCGTGAAGGTTATCCCACTCCACAAAGGGGGAGCCATGACAGACCCCGGGAACTACCGCCCCATTAGCCTGATGAGCCTGGTCTGCAAGGCCATGGAACGTATCATTGTGGAACTCATAAACAAAGACATTGGTAATCCCCAAACTCTGGACCCTTCCCAGTTTGGATTTGTAAAAGGCATATCATATCTCCTAAAACTGATTGACTTCTTTGAAGCAGTCACCAAAGCCATAGATGAGGGCAAAATGGTTCACACAACTTATCTAGATCTCGCCAAGGCTTTCGACACCATCCCCCACTCTGGAATTATAGATAAGCTCACTAAACTAGGTATAAGTTGTAGGTATTGGTTGTTTTTTTCCCTTATTTTGAATTGTGCAGTGACTGATTTTGAATTAATTTTTGTTTTCTTTCCTCTGTTTGGTCTATTTTGTGTCCTGCACAAGCTGCTGGTTGTTGCTTTTCTGGGCATCTTGAGTTTCCAGCTAGAATGCAGGAAAGCTTCACTTCTCTTTAGGTCCATAAGTGCAACTAACCCTAAGTAATAAAGGGCAACTAATATGTCAGTTCATAAGTGCGACCAACTGTCTAACGTGGCCTTTGAACCTTTCTGGCCTTTGAACCTTTTGAACTTCTGATCACATGACTGAAATAAGCTTCAATGGAGCAAAATAGGACTGCTTTGAAGTCGTACAGAAGCAACCCTGTCATAAATATAATATTTGGTAAAGTGTCTGGACAAAGACTGCCTTTTGTTAGCTCACAAGATGTTTTTGCTGTCATTAAAGTCTGGAAAACGCTTATGGACTAGCGGACTGTGCTTAAATAAGTAAAAATATATATTGATAATCAAATGACATAACTGATCTTGCTTATGGATGTATTGGAGGGAACTTTTATCCTAAAATAGAGAAGAATTCCTGAATCTAGTGTTTACAGCTACAAAGAGGCATTTGTTCCATTATGATATGAGTGTGATTCTGGTATACATAACTGAGGGGGTGGGATAGCATCCTTCTGCAAAACACTAAATTAAAAAGAGGAAGAAATAAATAAAGAAGAGGGGAAGAAAAAGAGAAGAGGAGAATGGAAAAGGAAGAGAGAAAGAAAATAAGAAAAAAAAGAAAAGAAAAGAAAAAAAGGAAAGACAGAAGTGGCAAACTTCATGACACCCATGCAGACGGACAATAGAGGTATGACTGCCGAATCCTACACAAATGCACTTTATAAGCACTTACACGAGTGCATGGATCATGCTATCCCTAATAGAACCAAGATGTTATCCTCCAAAAAAAGGAAGCCAATCTGGTGGTCCTCTGCCATAAACAAACTCTACAACAGAAGAAAGAAACTGTTGCAAAAAAGAGTAAAATCCCATGACTGGAGGAACTCCCTGGTCAACCTCAGTAAGAAGCTGAGATCCCTCATAAAATCCTCCAAAGCTAGCTACGAAAACAAAATTGCCACTGACGCTAAAGACAGCCACAAAGCATTCTATAGTTATGTCAAGAATCTCAATGGCAACACTCAGATCTGCTCTGAGTTACAACACAATGGCACTAAATATACAGAACCAACTGATATTGCCAACATCCTAGCAGATAGGTTCAGTGCTAACTTTACCCCCCTCTCACCCCCTAGAGGGCCCATCTCTATACCGGAAGAATGCAAAGTTCCTATAATCACATCTGCACAGGTAAAAAACATACTCTCCAAAGCCAAGAACACAGCATCCATGGGACCTGACAATATCCCAGGCTGCGTTCTACACGAACTACAGAATGAACTGGCACCCTACGTAAGTACCATGTTCAATCATAGCCTCACCTCAGGCTTTGTACCCACTATGGCACACCGCGAAGGTTATCCCACTCCACAAAGGGGCGCCACGACGGACCCCGGGAACTACTGCCCCATTAGCCTAATGAGCCTGGTCTGCAAGGCCATGGAACGTATCATTGTGGAACTCATAAACAAAGACATTGGTAATCTCCAAACTCTGGACCCTTCCCAGTTTGGATTTGTAAAAGGCATATCATGTCTCCTAAACTTAATTGACTTCTTTGAAGCAGTCACCAAAGCCATAGATGAGGGCAAAATGGTTCACACAGCTTATCTAGATCTCGCCAAGGCTTTCGACACCATCCCCCACTCTGGAATTATAGATAAGCTCATTAAACTAGGTATAAATCCCTATGTCACAAGATGGGTTGCCAACTGGCTCATGGACAGAACCCACACTGTGAAAGTAGTGGATTCCAAATCCAACATCAGACCAGTGATAAGTGGAGTACCACAGTGTTCAGTCCTGGGTCCTCTCCTGTTTGGTATCTACTTCTCTGAAGTGCAGGCCAACACAGAAGGTCTTTGGCTAACAAAGTTTACAGATGACTGCAAACTAGTAGACATAATTGAAACTCCTAACAATGTGGACAAACTACAAAAGGCCCTCACTGAGACAGATACCTGGTGTCAAAGCCATGGCCTGAAGTTCATTGCTAAAAAGTGTATTGTCATCCCCTTTGGTAAAAACTCTGTACCCATGAACTACCACATAGCAGGTAGTCTACTTAATGCTGAAAATGTGATAAGAGACCTTGGGACACAGGTGGACAGTAGTCTCTCCTTTGATAATCACATCGCCACAGTGGTCAGGAAATCCTTCTACGTAACTCATCTCATCACAAAATGATTCTCATCCAGAAAAAAAGAGGTCATTGTTCCCCTCTACTCATCACTCATTAGACCCATTATAGAGTACAATGCCCATTTTTGTGTGTACCTCACAAGACATCTACAACAACTGGAAAGACCATAGAAATACCTCACAAAGAGGATTACTGGCCTCAAACAGATGCCCTATGCAGACCGTTTCAAAAAACTACAGCTTTACTCCATCACATATCGCCTACTCAGGGGCGATCTCTGCCTAACATACAAAGCTATGTCAAACCCAGAGCTGTTGGACATGCTCCACTTAAAGAAATCCCAATCCCTCCGAGCTACATGCTCTAGGGACCTAAACCTTGTCACCACAATAAACAGAACATGCTGAAGGGATAGATTCCTGTCCCAGAGACTTCCCATACTCTGGAACAGACTACCTATCTATGTCAAACAGAGCTCCTCATTAGCACTCTTCAAGAAAAATCTTGATGATTGGATGGGAAATGGGAAATTCACCCCGGTGATCACTTCTGTGGCTCTGCTCGACAGGGGCACAGGAAAATAATATTCTTGGGTGGCGAAAGGCAGGGTACATTTTTTGGCTAGGCTTGTATGGGCCCTAGGGCCGATAGCCTAGTACCTACCTATGAACCTATGAAGAAAGGAAGGGAAAGGGAGGGGAACAGGGAAATGTGAAAATCATGGAAAAAAGAAGAAGGAAGGGAGGGGAGGGGGAGAAAAGAAGAAAGAAAAAGAATAGTAGAAGAGGGAGGGGAGAAGTAAAAAAGAGTGGAAGAAGGATACGTATTTCTGATTATATGATTCAAAACACAATGCTTCAACAGGCAATTGCCTAAGAAAGAAATTTATGTTTCATAGCTTTTACAGCTTGCCTGAAAGAAATATCCAGAAACTCTGCACTTGGCATCTAAATCCACTCGTGTCATTTTATGCATCATGAAATATAATGAAACAGTGTGATATATATCCCATTCTGTAATAGTATATTATATATCTCCGATTCAATGTATCTGCAGTACATTTTCTAGCTTGTTTTGGTGAACTTGGGTCCCCCACTGGCAGTGTTCTTCCCTTATGTGTTTCACACTAGAAATGTGTTAGCTCCTATAGATGACTGGCAACTGGCGGTTGTTCAGCATAAAGGAGTTGTTTCTGTGGTCACAGTTATACAGTTATAGATTCTAAGACTGGTTCTGGTCCTTATTACAGCACCTATACCTAATGTATTTATTATTTAAATACTTGCTGAAGTGATGACATTTGTAGCTGTACTGAGGTGGCATCCAGTCATTATATTTAACTATGCTTCAAAGACAGTGGCAACTCCAGTCTTGTGGGAATAGGAACATTTTTCCAAACAAAACAAAATGTATTAATGTTCCTAATATTGACAATCATGGGAACTGCATAGTGTGTTGCTATATGAAGATTGCTGAACTTTCAACTTTGTTAAGATCCTGTCAGGTGATTATCAAATGTTGAGAAGGGTTTGCTATGGAGATTCATTTTCTAGTATTAGTGGATGCAAACTATCCTGTTTGGATGCATATAAGCCTTGGACTTAGAATAATGCCACTCACATTCTAAATTTTTCAGGCAGGTTAATTTCCTTTTCAGATCGATGTTTGTTTAGAGGGTCATGTTATTCATGGTGACCAATGTACTTTTCATGTGAGTCATAAAACCTGACATTTTTCATGTTAATATTTATTTAAAGCTTCACTGTGCTACTATTTATTAAATGATTTTCTGAATAAGAGTATTATGTGTCCTGACAGAAATGCAAATTAGACTTCTAAGACTGATATCTTCTCCTCCTTGCTCATAACTTGGATTCTACTCTATTTATTATAACCCTAAATGAATGTATAAAAACTACATCTAAATCTGAAAATCAGAAGTCTCATGAGATACCCTATTAGGGTTAGTTTTAAGGTGGTTTATGAGAGAGCTGTCTGTTGCATATTTTTCACTCCATCTCCCACCTTGACTCCCCCTTCCTCAGAAGTTCATTATTTCTGACAATTTGGATTTAGTTTTAGACTGAATGCTATTGACTATATATACTTCTGAACTAGGAAAATGTTATTATTGAATGTTATTTACATTTATCAATGAAACATGAAACAATTTTCAGTTCTGAATACTGATATTAATATTTTGCTTGTTGTTGCACTTGTTTTACAGACTACAATAACAAAAGGATTTAGTGTGGTGTTATAACATTCTGTATCACAACAATAGATTATTTCTTACATTATATAGTTTTATTAATAAAGTATATCGTGGTACTATTTCAATTGGTTGGTAGTAAAATATGGAAACAGGTGCTATACATATATTGCACTGATCTAGCAGAATGTAATATTCTGATGGCTAAAATGTATAATATGATTGTCTGGTGGTTTTGGATTTACTCTTGGTCCTTCAACAAATAAGGCAATATAAAAACATAGCAATAAGACATCTAATTCTGATACTGAATCTCTAAATCTTAAGTTGGTACCTATACGAATAAAACTATATCAGTATAATTTAGATCATATAGAGTTTGAATAAGATTTAATAAATAGAGACATAATGGTTAAAGTTTACATCTGTATTAACTAATTAACTACTTATGGTATATTACAATCACTCTCAAATATCAATGAATATTAAGCATTAAAATAGAACTCATACAAAAAAACAAGAAAGAACAGTAGTTAATGGACTCCATATTTAAGGGTCTAAGTTTAAGATATATATTACAAGTATACAGTGGATATAAAAAGTTTACACACCCCTGTTAAAATGGAAGGTTTTGGTGATATAAAAAATGAGACCACAATAAATCATTTCAAAACTTTTCCCTCCTTTAATGTGACCTATAACCTGTACAATTCAATTGAAAATCAAACAAATCTGTTAGAGGAAAAAATATAAAACAATGTACAATACTGAACAGTCCAAAAATCCATGCCCCTGCAATGAAGAAACTCTGCAATTTCGAGTTACATGAGCGAGTCCGCTCACATGTGTACAGTGTAACACTATACTCTCCCATATGTTAAACAACTGACAAAATTAAAAATAAAAAGAGTTTTTTTTTTCATCCGATATAGCTGCCCGTATTTGCACGGGTTTGCGTGTGTTTGCCCATTGCTTAGCTACAGTTAGCAGCTTAGACACCCGAAGAGGATAATAAGAAAAATATATGCAAATTAAGCAAATTAGCGATAGCGTAGTGGCTAGAGCATTCTCACAAAGAGGAGGCATTCCCGGTTCAAGTCTCACTACTGCACATTCCATTTTCTGTTGGAAATCTGTATACAAAAATATTTTTTGACATTTTTTATGTATAGGTTTTGTAAACAACATTCAAATGTTAAAATGTAGTAGTGAACAAATTATATATATATATATATATATATATATATATATATATATATATATATATAGAGGTGAAATGGTTATAAATTCTGAGTCATGAGTACCCTATTTTAAGCAATATACAGCACTGCTAAGCACATTTTACCATTATTGAGCATATTTAAATACAATTACGCGTAGCCGCGCACCATGCTAACCAGCGCAACCACAACATATTTGCACTTAGCTGCGCACTGCACTAACCAGCGCAACGGCGGGCAACATCGGGCAACATTGGGCAATGTCGAGCAACGTCAAGCAACATCGAGCAATGTTGAGCAACGTTGGGCAAAGTCGGGCAAAGTTGAGCAAAGTCGGTTAAACACGCTCACACCTCCTTTACTGTAACTTAACCAGTCAGGTCTGCCCAGTTGGAAAATAAAAAGCAGTGACAGGGCTCGAACTCAGGATACTATGCACTATAGTCACAGTACTTAATCACTAAGCCATGACACCATTTCATAAACATGCACTTTCAACAGCACATACCTATCAAAGGAATTTTAAACATTGCCAACATCAGCTAAGCAGGTGTGCCTACAGCTGAGTTTTTCCAAAACTGGCCAATCACAAATAAGTGTGGGAAATGAGGCATATTTAAGCTCCACAGGTGGGAATACTTGCTATAACTGGTTGTAGCTTCCTTTTGCAGTCAGCATGGCTGGTGTTGGAGAAGGCACTTGATTTAGAGTGCAACGCTGGAGCATCGAGGAGTCCAAAGTAATGGTTTGGCTCCTTGTCCATAATCATGAGGAAAGACTCCTGCGGGGCCAGTACCAGGGTCCCCAATATAAAACGGAGGCCTGGAACAATCTTGTCCGTGCTCTCTCCAGTGCCACTGGTGTTCCTTGGACTGGTGAACAGGTCAGGTACCATTATTCTGTCTTGAAGTGACGTAGGGAGGATCAACTGGACCAGTGGATCCAGGAATCCTGCACAATGCCTAATGCCCCAGTACCGAGTAAGTAGCCATTGTATTAAGTAGTTAAGAATTGCTATACTTGTCTATACTATGGATAGGTATGTCTCAATATCACTGCATTTACCTCACAGCTGCAGGTGTCCGGGCTATGAACCAGCAAGCCCATGAAGATAGGTTGCAAAGGCTGCAAAGGCTGCATCATCAGGAAGGTTAGTAATTATTCTGCATGTACTGTTATATAAAATAAATGAGAGAGCCTTCAAAAAGTCTTTTAACCCAATAAATAAAGGTGTAATAATCCTTTAATAAATGTATGATTCATGGAGTGCATCTGTGTCATTTTCTTTGATATGTTGTTGTACTGTTGCATTCTACAAATAGTAGTGTTGTTTTAAGCAGTGTCAACCCACACTTGGGTAGGCCCATATAACATGGATGAAGGGAGTGCCAGTAGCTTGTATACATATGTACAGCCCTCAACTGTTGGTTCATGGCCAGCATGTAAAGGTTAATCTGGCACATGAGTAGCTTGGTATTTTGTTCCCCAGAAATGTCAGTGTGCTGCCAGAAATGTAGGGAGCTGTTAACATATAAATGATACTTTCACCTGAACATATCTAGATAATTATATGAAAGTAGATCTGTCAGCGTACCATCTTAGCAGTAGTGTGTGTGAGCAACTCTCAAAATATGTTGCAGTAACATCTGCATCTTGGACAGTTTGTATATAAGATACAGCTCATGTATATAATGATCTAGCAAAATCCAATTGCACAATATAAGGACAGTGGGTAGTGTAATAATACATGTAAGGGACGTATAACTGCAGTTAACTGAGCTATCTTTTCCCACCCTACTGTATGTGCATAAAAAATGCAATTCCACACCTCAATTGGTATGTCTAATCTCAAAACATTTGTTGGGACATATGTCCTATTGGTTTATAAATATCTGCATTAATTTCTATGCATGTGCCCTGTTAAAATATCACAATATTGGTGGCCTGTTGCCATCAGTTCAATCTGCATGCTGTTGTAATGTCCACTATTGTTCTATATATGCATGTGTTATGCTTGTTTTTCAACTGTTGCAAATCTGGTGTTTTGGGTTAATGGGAATACTTCTGCATGCTGTTATAACTAATTGGGAATGCTGTTGACTGTTACTAACCCATATCTTTATTAAACTCTCCGAAACATAGTTCGTATGGGAAGGCTGGTCACAGCAGACCCACCTCTGCTGGCCATGGCACCTGTCACCAGCAGATCTGGTGCCCAGCCTGGGGCCTCCTCCTCCGTTGCCCCTGTGCCACCTTTGGGTAGAAGTGCTGCAGGGGATGGGGCTCGGTCCACCCGTGCAAGCGTGGACGTAGGGGCACCTATCACCTTTCAAACAGTCCGGGCTGTGGTGTGTAGAGAGATTGAATGTTCTGTTGCAGAACCTCTACACCAGCTTGAGGCCCAAGTGACACAACTCCCAGGTCAGCCTGCCCCTCCTACACAGCCCCCAGCACAGCCACCCTCTAGGCCGTGAAGGTGCAGTGGTGACTACCCATGGGTGGGGACCTCAGTCCTACCGTTTCCATCTGGGGGCTCATAGGCTTGCGATTTTCAAACATCCCTTCCCGTCAAAGGTGTTCACCCACCACGTGTCATATACTGCCCCTGTATGCATCTTGTTTGTCTTGTCTGTTTACCTCCCCAACCTACCTCCCCAAATATACCTACTTCCCCTACCCCACATTCCACTCTCACCTGAAGAAAAAGGGCAATCTGCTCCCAAAAAAAAAATTACGCCCCATACATAGCTGCCCATTTGGCACACATGTCCACTGGACACATGAGATGTTATTTAATTGGCATTACAACATACTTTGTTGTCCTCACCCCTCTCTCAGGGGTTGAAGGGTTCATATCTACCTCCAAATTTATTGCATATGCACAGCTGTTGCTTTTGTAGAAATGGCCAGCTATGGACCTTCCCTACACTCGTCCTGCACATCCTTAGCTATTTTCTATACTGTCTTTCCATCTTTGTGCCCCTTTTTCACCACTTTCCTATCTCCCCATTTTTCTTTTCTTTCAAAGAAATTAGCGGGGGTGAGTGGGAGTAAGCACTATTAAGCAGTAGTTAGTGGGTTTGCGCATGTCTGCACTTGTTTGCGCTTAGCTAAGCAATGCACAGCAATTGTGCAAACCCACGCAAACCCACTTACAACTGCTTAAATGTGCCTTAGTTACTCTGTATGTGAGGGCCCTTGTTCTGCTCAGGAACAAAACAAAACACCTCTGTAAGTCTTGAACCCTGGACCTGGCACACACTACACAACATGAAGTACCACTAAGCCATGGTAGGTATACATCAGGTTGGTGCTTAAATAATTATATTATGCATCAGAATGAGTGAATGTAAAGGAAAAATAGGAATACCATACCACACAACTTGTTCTGTGGATGTTGACCAACAGTTGTGGGATTACATTACATGACTGTGATAAGAGAAACAGACATTCTAGCAGGAAATAATGTTACAGCATCACTTTACAAACCCACACAGTATCACAGCAGGACAAACACTGGCATAGCTGTTTAGGGCAGAGGTCATACCTACCAACTGTCCCTAATTTTCAGGGATGTCCCTGATTTTGACACAAATTTTTGCTCTGTCCCTCTGAATCCCTCCTAAAACTACTGATTTTGGCCAGAAAGGTAGCGAATTACACTTAATGAATAATGACAATAATTAAGAGTTAGACACTTCTTTTACTTCAGAAAAGGTGCATTAATTCATATGATCTGATTCTCTCAATGTCTCAACTTAATGGCACTAATATTTTAAAGGTGTCTCTGATTGTCCCTGACTTTTTCTTGACTTTTCCCTGAGTCTGTTCAAATATGTACCTGATTGGTTGAGAGGCCTGGCAGAGGCAGAAACACAGAGGCATATCAGCCTTTCTGCTGTTATACACTGTGCAAATAGCTTTGGAAGGAGTTTCGGAAGCATACCCTTATGTAAGAATACAACACTGAAATACAAATGGATGTAGCCATGTACTGGTAGCAACCAACTGTAAGAATGCCATTGCTCTATTGCTGAAAAGACCTGTGTGGTGCACAGACAAAACAATAACAGGCTATTCTCTGGCTATCATGTGGATAGGTCCACAGTTGGGAGTTATGCAGACAGACTACTTGCCTTGATAAACTAACATGTACACAGCAACCCTGTAAGTCCAGCAAGATAAAATCCACACAATACTACTTACGCTCTCTGTACTCCTGCAACCCTACCCAAATGTAGAATATACCTGTGTGTGCAGGGTCTACCAAGGATGTAGGTAAGCATACTCACAGTACTGAAATGTGTCCAGTTTTTCTGAGCAGCTTGTGCTAATGTCAACACTAAAAAAGCACAATCTGTTTAGAACTGAGTAAATGAATATTCACAGTATAGCAGTTCACAAACAATTCTTGGGCCAAAGGAATACATCTCAATAACTAGCTTTGTATGGTAGTTAATTGTAAGAGTTGAAAAGAAAGTACATGTTTCCATGTATCTTGGGGTAGCATTTTGAGGGGTGAGTACATTTCTACACTGACAAGTGGGTACTGGAAGCAGCAACATTAGGTCTGAGTACAAAATGTAAATCCCTGGCTACACCCCTGGCTTCTGATATAAGAACTATACCAAGCTTCTGTCTTAAACAATGATGTCCACACCAAACAACAATGATCTCCATCTTGGAAAGCTGAAAGGGCCATGCCTACATGAGTCAGCAATTTATAGTACTGGGTTGCTATGACAGTGATTACTGCAATTACTACACAGCATGCTGCATGCAATTAGCAAATGGTGGCCACTAATTGGTGCAGAGGCCATCACATGCTCATGTGCAAATTCCTACAAAAGCAGGCTGCAATCTCTGCCAACAAACTCAATCACTCTATTGCAGAGACAGACAGAGAGAGAGAGAGAGAGAGAGACAGAGAAAAGGAAAAAATATTACCAAATCATACAAAGGAAAGGTATGTGACACATATGTATTTACTGCCATGTAGTAGATGTTATTGAAGAATAGTCTACATAATGTGAAACATTCATATGTGGCAGCAGTACTTCTTTATGCACAGATGTTCTGCTTAACTACTGCTATGGATAATACTGTGTGTACCTGTGTGCAGTGGGTCATACCTGTGAAATGTGTAGCTCAGCATTAAATGTCAAAGATCTGATCCATGGTATCTGTGTTCTGTACAGTAGTGTGGCCAGTGGCTGTTGTGGGGATTTGCGCTAACATTATATAAACATGGGTGTGACAGAACAACACATGCATGATAGTCATATTAAAGTGTAACTTACATTGGCAACTGCTGTAGCAGTCTAGTATGCTTATCCAGCATCTTTTGCCATATATACCCCTCTAATGTTAGTGTGTGTTCATATATAACACCTGTTTGTGTTGCAGCAAGGCTCAACAGTTCAGCTGTGAGGTCCAGGGACTTACAACAGTGTGGACCTTGTGTGTGTGTGTATGCCACACACATACAGAGAAATCCATATATGTCATATATATTCACATCTGTATATGTGCATAGAGCAGGGGACATATTGCAACTGTTTGAGAAGGGGGGGATATATATGCTGGTGAAGGTTAGTATGCGCATATTTGTATATAGGTTTTAGTGTGTGACAAACAAGACAGCATACAGTGCTGGTATATGACATGTGGTGGTCAAACACTGTGGGTGGTTTGTTCACTTTGCAATGTTGAAGCCAGTAAGGACTGTTTAAGCTACCTGGGCTGGGAACACCTTCATTGCATTTCTCACAAGACTGTGCAATTTTATTACATTACTGTACACCTTACATACTTTGCATAATTGATATTCTCACTATGAAAGGTGAAATATATATGTGCCTACATATATATATATGTATATGTAGACAAATGGGTGTGTATATGTGTGTGTGTATATATATATATATATATATATATATATATATATATATATATATATATATATATATTTATATATATATATATATATATTTATATATACTCATACACACCTACATCTACTTGTTGCAATAGATTCTCTGTACTGTTGACTGACTGTGATGGTCAATATGTTTGTGAATATGTCAAAAATATGTATCTGTGTGATAGCTTAGTGGGAAACTGTTTATGTTATGGTATTATGGGTCCTTGCTTTGATCCTAGCAAAAGGTGTGTAATATGTTGCTAGGCAGAACAAGTGCTATTGCATACAGTGTGATTAAGTCCCTTGGTTTTAACTAGAGTGTGCCATTGGAGGCTAAAGCACTACATCTATGATTACTGATTGGTACTTATGTTGAATGCAAATCCTGTGTGCACTGTAGTACTACTTGAAGCTCTGGGCCTGTACAGCAAAGTATGGTGTATGTCCACATTGCTTGCATCTACTGTTTTGAGTGGTCCCTGTATTCATCACAGATTACATTTCTCAAGATTAAGGTTGTATAAGTAATGACACACAGTACTGTATAGTACACACTGAAAGCTTATCTGGGTTGTCATACCTTTGTGTCCTGTAATTATGTCTTATGTGTGTGTGGATATGTCTGTAACATGTCCTTTGACATATGTGTGGTAAAACATATAACTGCGTATCTAGCAACATTCATAGTGTACTACAGCAGTATGTGACCTATATTTCCAATTGTGCACATATTTTGGCCATGGGTTTGGCATTAACAAGTTGTGTGGTATAATAGTAATACATTTACTGGACCTTACACTGATTGCGATGGATGATATATTTCTTTACACATCAGATTGATGTATATCTGCTGTGGCTAGGTGGTGCATCATGTTGCATACAGTGTGCCAGGTACTCTTGTATAGTCTTATATAGTGATTTTATTTTGTTGCTGTGCAGAACATGGTTCATTAGATAGAGAGTGAGCAAGGGACTTTCAAGCAGTTGTGGGGTGAGCAGTGATAAGTGGCAGTTACAGTGTTTCACTCTCGGTTAGTTTATAGGTTGCTATATATGGCAGTTCTGTGATATCTGTACTGTATAATGTTAAATGTGCCATATGACTTGCTCAGACATATTTTTGTATTTATGTCTTCCAGGGATCATGGCCCACCACAGGAACCTGAGTTACAGTATTGCTGAAGATGATATCATTACTAGCAGTATGATTCAGCACTACCGTCTCATGTTCTCATGAACCAGCCAGGACCAGCAGGAGAGTACTGCAATGTGGCAAGATGTTGCCCGCAGGGTCAATGAGGTAGGCCTGCATAACCGGACATATGAGCAGGTACGCCACCACTGCAGTGATCTTCTCAGACATGTCCTTCAGCATGTCGCTGATCTGCGTAGACAAGAGCTTGCAACAGGAGGTTGTGTTAATATCCATCCCCCCTCACCAGAGTGGAAGAGCTGCTCATGAGCCTGGTGGCACCTGCCCAACAACAACAGCAGCAGACATACACCATGATGGAGGTTGGAGCCACCCAGCAAGCACATATGGAGCATGCAGGTAACATGGCATATCTGTAGACTACTGTTATCTGTATTGGTAGATCATGCATATGTGAGATGTGGGGTGTGTTGTTCAAATATGTGGAGCCTGTTGTTGTGCAATACTGACCATTTGGAACATAATCTGTAGCTCTGTGAATGTAAACTGTTGTACTGTAAGATTGCAAACACACAGTAGCAATGCCACAGTTGTGGCCACTGACAAACTGTCTCATCTCTATGTAAGTCCCTCTGAGGTGAAATCAAGGCAGTGAACAGATGCTGGTGAGTGTGTTCTACATTTATTATTGTAAATAAAAAGTGCATGTCATAGTTAAGGTGTAAGCCATGTACACATGTAACACACCTACCCATAATGCATGCTGTGCATGTTTGATGTAAGAGCACGCACATCTCACTAATGTGATTAGCTGCCTCAAACACATGCAATACTCAGACCATCTCAAACAAATGTGGCTAGACTGTAGTGACCATTGGATAGGCACAGTTGATACTCAACATGCACATAACATACACATCTATGTCATACACAGAGCATTTTAACATGCTACATGTAAAGGATTCGCAAACCCTCTGTAAAGACACACTGCAGTATCCAAAATCTCATCCACACATTACACATAATATACCTGAGGGGGTAGAGGCCTATCCTGGGACATTTAAACACTCTTCAACACACTACACATTCATGTCAGGGAATGCTCCTTATTGGCCTCCTTACAAACTCACGTAACAACTGGTTGTGAAATGGTGAATTTAGCCAAGGTAGTACAGTTCCAGCACAGCATGATTAGTGCTGGTTTGTGAAACATTTGTAGCCTTGACTGACCATCTGATGCCTCATGATGATGGCCTATGGTACTATACTCCATACAGTTATTGTAAACACAGTACTACACATAGCTGTCATTGCTACACACCATAATGACGTGTGTGTGCACACATATGCATCTCTAAACAGTATGCATACCAATCACCGTTTGCACAACTGACACATATATGTCTTGTAATGTTATTGAGTGGCTAGGTCATATGACACATATTGGGTATGTGTAGTGTTTAAATATGCAGTTGTGTTTTAGCATGCCATGTCATGGATGAGACTGGCATGTCCACAGTATGATCTACATTCACCATAAGTACCGTATATTAGGTATGTGGCCGAATGGTATTCCATCAATTATCCATGCACCAGTGATGATGTTGTGTGAATACACATCATGCATGTGCTAAAAATGTGTCCACAATTATTTGCTAAAGACACAGAGGCTGTAATCAGCATTGGATACCTATCTGACACACAGATACACATCCAGCAATGGTATGTACACCTGTGAGTTATGGTGCACAGTACATTACAGGGTTATGAATACCTGCATAGCAATGTTGTGTCCATGTATGCATTGTGTTCCAGGGGGAGGGCCATCACCTAATAACAAAACACATGCATCAAAGCATAGTTAGTAACAAGGACTGACTACACTTGCACTGCATGCTGTTGAGCAACACATGTCCTGCATGCTGACATGTGTGATATGACTGTTTTGCTTGTGATACTGTACCCCACCATCACCTGCTATTGTGTATGTTCTGTGATTGCTGGTGTTCTGTGTGGCTGCTTTAGGGAGGAGTGTAGTTTTGTGTGTGTGCATGTGTGCATGTGCGCATGTGTGCATGCGTGCATGAGTGCATGTGTGCATGTGCGCATCTGCGCATGTGTGCATGAGGTCTGAAGTCATGTTCAGGTCTTAAAGTGTGTTTCCTGTTTTCCTCTCACAGATGGAGAGGTGGGGCTGGATCAGTACAACAGGGAACCTGATGTCACTGAAACAGACAGTGATGATGAGGATAGGTGTGTTGAGGCACAGGCAGGTTTGTCAGGGTCTGTTGTTGAGCCACCAATTGACAGTACACAAGTCTCCACCCAATCCATGCACACAGTCATACTGCCTGTACATCCATCATCACCATTGCCCTTAGCTGAGGGACAGTGTACTGTTGACACTGGCCAGGACAGTATGGTATCTATGGCACATGTATCAAGACACAGCAGCCATAGCCAGATGTCTGGAATGGTACCACATAGACAGATGCCCAGGGGTTCTCATCAGAGCACTGCTGGTCATCATGCCCCTGGCAGACGTGCCACACCTCTTTCTACCACATGCATGATCTAGGCTGTCATGGAGGCACAGACATGAATGGAGTGGTACACCAGACAGGGGATAAGGGCACAGCGGGCTCATTACACCTCTGTAAATGACAGTATCCGTGACCTAGCAGGTGCCATACACAACTACACTGAGATCATTGATAGACGTTGGGGGTGAGACATTGGATGTCCTCCACAATGTCATGTCCATGTGACAGGACATTGCGGGATGGTTGAGACATTGATGTGGATGTATGCCAGCAACATCACCATCTGGAGGTGGTTGTGGATGTTCAACAAGTCACAGCTGCTCCCGTAGTGCCAGTACCAGCCCCAGCATTGTTGGGGGGGGTTGTCCATAGACTGTCCTGGCAGACCACATGCACGTGGCTCTGGCCAGTCCCAGCAGGGACCTGGATCCAGTGGACATATGTCAACCTCTTCTGATAGTACCCAATCTGGATTAGTACCTGATACTGTCTGTAGCACTCCCTGCCAGGCACAGGTTTCATATCCGTGGCCAGAGACAGTGATCTGTATAGCCCGCCAGGTACAGTCTGTAGCTGTCTCACAAATCCCTGTATATGGCAGCCACATAGTGGAACTGTATGCATGCAGACACACACACATAAACCAGAAACCTAGGGAAAACACATACCCACACACATGACATCAACACTGGCCCATAAAAGTACTCATGGCCCTCACACACACACACACTCACACACACATGTCGATTGTATGGCTCAGTGTAGGCCTCTGGCAAACCAACAACACACCCTGTGCATATGATGAAACCTGTGCCACCTCCTGTCATCTGTAACATTGATGCAGAAACAGGCTAACATGGTGCTGATGCACAGGGTGACTTTAATAAAGTATAGCAATGGCTGGATGTGTAGCATGTTATCAGCAGTAAAGTGTAATGATATCCTTGAAGGTGTAGCTGAGCAGGCAAGATGCATTAAAGCTGTAATTAGCAATGTTGTATTGTTTTCACCAGTGTTTATTCCGATTGTGTTTTGTTTGCCCATGTGCCACTTGGCTGATGTGTGTAGTTGTATCAGCATGCGTTATACAGTGGACAGTAAGTGTGGGGTGTGTGCAACACAGGTTTGCAGGTGTCCATTTGTGAACAAGGTGGAGGTGCACTGTCTGCATGCACATGCATACTGGACACATGGGCAGGGTGACATGCCCTGTACTGGCCAGTGTTAACACTCCATAGTTTATATTGGTGGCCAGTATGCATTGTACTATACACATTTTGGAACTTGAGTACGCATGTGTGTGTGTATGACATGGGTTGACACTGTGCTGTGGGTGATTCTGTTGTTGCTATCTGTCATTGGTTTGCATTACTAAGGTTAACACTGTCCCAGCTGCATAATCCTTTAGTAATGCACACTGTTCACCTACAGGGTTGCATGGACCGTGCTATCACAAACACAAGAAATTCTCACTTATACAGTAAAAGTGCATTAGTCTCATGGACCCCTGCATAAACTAAATATATAATAGAAGGTGTGAAGTTGTACCAAAAAAGAGTTACATACCAAGAAGGGATAACCTCTCTGGTCAGTAACATTGGGAAAATACAATCCCTCAATAAACATACAAGGCAAGCTTCAAATTACAAAATGGCAAGGATTCCAAAGGCAACACTAAAGCTTTCTTTAGTGTTGTTTATAATCTACAGGGGAAATCCTAGATCGGGTCACGGTTAATGTAAATGGTCACAAACTACACTTATCTGACTGACATTACCAATTTCTTGTCAGACAGTTTGAATCCGGATTTCACCACCCTGTCATTACACAAGGGCCACATTTCCAGACCTGAAGAATGTAAAACCTGATGATTCACAGACAGTCTAGATAAAACATCTCTTTACAAAGTCCAAACCACAGTGGCAATGGTACTGGACAGTGTCCCTGGCTGTGTCATACACAAGCTGACATATGAAGTCACCACTCACCTAAACACTCTGTCCAGATGCAGCCTCTATACAGGTTACATACTTGTGGAATGACGCACAGTAATGGTGTTCACAGTCCACAAGGGTTGAGCTACAACGTCTTCTTCTTCTCCTCCTTTCGGATGCTCCCATTAGGGGTCGCCACAGTAGATCATCTGTTTCCATTTCTTCCTGCCTTCTGCATCCATCCACTGCATGTCCTCTCTCACCACAGCCATAAACCTCATCTTAGGCATTCCTCTTTTCCTGTTACCTGGCAGATTCATCCTTAGCATCTATTTCACAATATACTCTGCATCCATCCACATGTACAAACCAACTTAATCCTGCCTATCTGGCTTGGTCTACTAACCTTCAAACCTGGGCTGACCTTCTAATATACTTATTCCTAAACCTGTCCACCCTCATCACACCCACTGCAAATGTTAACATAAATTGATTAAGGGTAGAACTACAACAGATCCTGGAAACTCTCACCCTATAAGCCAGACAAATGTTATCTGGAAGGCTATGGAGCACAGCATTATGGAACTCATTAACAGAGACATTATGAACCTGCAAACACTGCACCATACCCACTTAGGTTCTCTAAAGGCCAAACCATGGCTCCTACACCTAGTAGACTTCAAGCCAGTTAACAAGGCTATAGGTGGGGGAGTGGTGGTCCACACAGCCAAGCTATAGCTCACCAGCAATTCATACCCATCCCACATTCTGGTATTATACATAACCTCAACAGACTGACCATAAATGATTGTTAGATGATGGATTGACAACTGATGCACAGATGTAGGACACACAGTAACATTTGCAACCTCCATGTACAATTCTATGCAAGTAACAAGTGGTATTCACCTGCACTCAGTCCTGGGACCACTCCTGTTTGGCATATAGCTTTCATAGGTACAAGCAAACACAGTAGGGATATGTCTGCCCACGTTTGATGAAAATGCATACTGTGGGCTATACTTTATTCTCCAGATGACGCACACATCCTCCAAAAGGGTATCATAGAGACAGATACCTGGCGTCAAACTCATGCTGTAAAGCTGTAAGCCAAAGAAAGCATAGTTATCCAGTTTTAGAAAACAAAGTATCCCCAGAGTACCACATAGGTAGTAGCCCCCAAAATGTGGAACAGGTACTAATGTATACATAGAGCCATGTGTTTAGTCATCTCTCCTTTGATAATCACATTACCAAAAGGTTTTGGAAATCCCTCTGTGGAGCACATAAGCAATAAAGGGTTTGCATGCAGATCCGTAGAGGTTGTTGCACACCTAGAATGATTAGTCATCTTTGCCAGACTTTGCTTGCTTTGGAACAGGATTCAAATATACCTCAAGCATAAACCCTCACTCACACTCTTCAATAGAAACAGTGATGAGTGGATGTGAAACAGAAGACATAGCCCAGGGATCACTGCAGTGGCTAAGCTTGTCACAAGCATACAGAAGTGACCTAAAGTCTGGAAAGTGCCAGCATGCTCTGGCAAAGATAACAGATGCGTTCATGGAGAAAGCAGAGTACCCACCTATGAAATAATTGAGGTCACATGTATGTATATAGCTTTGCCCCACAGCTACCTTACATGCGTAATGCACATACAGTTATCATTGTGATATGTCATACACTAGAAAAATAAAAACCCACTCTATATTGACCAACGGTGTCACACACTTGGAAAACACACAGAGTCATCAAGTGCAAGATTCAAACTCCTTCCTAAATACATTCTGATACTACAGCAGTATGCATTTACACTATGCACATTACTGGAATTTCACTTTTCCACAGGTATATTTGTAGGATGGTGATATCATCAGACTTGTCAAAGATGAGTATACCACTTTTAAGGGGTATGAGAATTCTCTGAAAAGGTTGCTCTTATCCAGGTAGACACAGACACAGTTGGCAAGTGCAGGATTCAAACCCCTATCTAACTACATTATGATATTACAGCAGTACGCATTTACACGACACGCTATACACATTACTGGGATTTCTTTTTTCCACCGGTATATTTGTAGGATGGTGACATCATCAGACTTGACAAAGATGAGTATACCACTTTTAAGGGGTGTGAGTTTTCTCCAAAACAGTTGCATTTTTCTGGCGGATGCACACAGTTGACAAGTGCAGGATTCAAACCCCCACCTAACTACATTTTAGTACTACTGCAGTATGTATTTACACAATGTGTTATACACATTACTGGGATTTCATTTTTCCACAGGTATATTTGTAGGATGGTGACATCATCAGACTTGACAAAGATGAGAATACCACTTTTAAGGGGTGTGAGTGGTCTCCAAAAAGGTTGCTCCTCCCAAGGAAAACATACACTCATACACAGACCCAGGTGGCAAGTGCAGGATTCAAGCCCCTACCTAACTATATTAGGATACTACAGCAGTATGCAATTACACAATGCGCTATACACATTACTGGGAGCTCATCTTGCCACAGGTATATTTGTAGGATGGTGACATCATCAGACTTGACAAAGATGAGAATACCACTTTTAAGGGGTGTGAGTAGTCTCCAAAAAGGTTGCTCCTCCCCAGGGAGACACACACACAGTTAGCAAGTGCACTATTCAAACCTCTACCTAACTACATTATGATACTACAACAGTGCGCATTTACATGACATGCTATACACATTACTGGGATCTCACATTTTCACAGGTATATTTGTAGGATGGTGACATCATCAGACTTGACAAAGATGAGTATACTACTTTTAAGGGGTGTGAGTAGTCTCCAAAATGGCTGCTTCTCCCCAGGGAGACATACACAATCACACACAGTTGGCTAGTGCAAAACTCAAACCCCTACCTAATTACATTATGATACTACATCAGTATGCATTTACACGATGCACTATACACATCAGTGGGATTTCAATTTTCCACAGGTATATTTGTAGGATGGTGACATCATCAGACTTGACAAAGATGAGTATACCACTTTTAAGGGGTGTGAGTAGTCTCCAAAGGGTTGCTCTCTCCCCAGGAAGAGACAGACAGACACACACACACACACACACACACACACACACACACACACACACACACACACACACACACACACACACACACACATGGTTGGCAAGTGTGGGGTTCTTAATCCAAACTAAGTACGTCTTTACACTTCAGCAAGCAATATGGAGTTACAAGGTGCAATACAGACATTACTTGCTGACAGTTTGTGCAAAGGTTTTTTTCACATTTGCTAACCTCAGCAGGCTTATCATGCTAGTTGTATTGTGAGTGTATTGTATGCATAGGCCATGACCATATCATATATGGGTTGATGCACCACATGCTGGCACACACAGGGTCAAACCAGTGGCTAAGCTCTGTCAACCCAATACTGGACAATACAGTCAAGAGGAGTAGGGTCATACAACCACAACACCAACAGTCTCCCATAGACCTACAATATAAGCATCTGCAAAACACACACATAAATACACATTACCATACTCGGAGAATACAAATATTAGTCTGAAAAAGAGAGAGTGTCCTCCTAAGCAGACAAGCAAGCAACATGCACCTCCAAGCACATGCCAGAAAACACATAATACACCAAAGCAGTGTGCCTCACAACAGGCCCTAAGGCAAAACAACATACCCAACACACTAGTAATAGGTAACTTCATAGTCAGGCACACATATGTTCTACTCACTCGGCTGGACAAAGGGAAGGTTACTGTCAGGTGTCTGTCAGGTGCTATGATCTGCTACATAACACAAGCACTTACATCACTCCAGAACAGGTACATATATTATGCGTTCTTTGTACGTCATTGTGAATGATCTGAGACATACCTCCCAGGACAACATGACAAGAGATATATAGTAGCTCTATGATCATGTAGCCCAGGCTGGTATGACCCTGACCTTGAGTAGCATCTTACCTTCACCTACATGATAGTGCAATATAACAGAAAGATGATAAACTTCAACAACTGGCTGAGCTTCTGGTGTCATTCAAAGGGGATCCAGTCTCTGTCTGCCTGTGATGACATAGACAAGCCTCGTTGCTTCTCTACAGATGGTTTGCACCTGTCACCCCTATGCTTCTGAATACTGGCCAAGGCTCTTGCTGTCCCCATATTACCTTTTTTAGGCAAGGCTCAAAGGTTCATAGGTTCATAGGTAGGTACTAGGCTATTGGCTTTGGGGCCTATACAAGCCCAGCCAAAAAGGTACCCTGGCTTTTGCCACCCAAGGAATTTATTTTCCTGTGCCACTGTCGAGCAGAGACACAGAAGTGATCCCTGGGGTGAATTTCCTATTTCCCATCTAATCATCAAGATTTTTCTTGGAGAGTGCTAATGAGGAGCTTGGTTTGATATAGATAGGTAGTTTATTCTGGAGTATGGGAAGTGTCTGGGACAGGAATCTATCCCTCCGGCATGTTCTGTTTATTGGGGTGACAAGGTTTAGGTCCCTAGAGCATGTAGCTCAGATGGATTGGGCTTTCTTTAAGTGGAGCATGTCCAACAGCTCTGGGTTTGATATAGCTTTGCATGTTAGGCAGAGATCACCTCTGAGTAGGCGATATGCGACAGAGTAAAACTGGAGTTTTTTGAGATGGTCTGTGTAGGGCATGTGTTTGAGGCTGGCAATCCTCTGTGTGAGGTATTTGTGCGGCCTTTCCAGTTGTTGTAGATGTCTTGTGAGGTGCATACCAAAAGGAGCATTGAACTCTATAATGATCTAATGAGTGATGAGTAGAGGGGAACAATGACCTCTTTTTTTCTGCATGAGAAACCTTTAGTGATGAGGTGTGCCACTTAGAAGGATTTCCTGACTACTGTGGTGATGTGATTATCAAAGGAAAGACTACTGTCCACCTGTGTCCCAAGGTCTCTTATCACACTTTTGGTGTTAATTATACTACTGCCTATATTGTAGTTCATGTGTACAGAGTTTTTACCAAAGGGGATGACAATGCACTTTTCAGCATTAAACTTGAGGCCATGGCTTTGACACCAAGCATCTGTCTCAGTGAGGCCCTTTTGTAGGATGTCCTCATCATTAGTAGTTTTGATTATGGCTCCTAGTTTGCAGTCATCTGCGAACTTCATTAGCCAAAGACCTTCTGTGTTAGCCTGTCCTTCAGGGAAGTAGATACCAAACAGGACAGGACACAGGACTGAACCCTGTGGTACTCCACTTGTCACTGGTCTGAAGTCAGATTTGGAGTCTGCTACTTTCACAGTGTGGGTTTTGTCAGTGAGCCAGTTGGCAACCCATCTTGTGACATAGGGATTTATACCGAATTTAGTGAGTTTATCTATAATTCCAGAGTGGGGGATGGTGTCAAAAGCCTTGGCAAGATCTAGATAAGCTGTGTGAACCACCTTACCCTTGTCTATGGCTTTGGTGAGTGCTTCAAAGAAGTCTATTTGGTTTAGGAGACATGATCTGCCTTTTACAAATCCAAACAGGTTGGGGTCCAGAGTTTGGAGATTACCAATATCTTTGTTTATAAGTTCCATGATAATACGCTCCATGGCCTTGCAGACCAGGCTCATCAGGCTAATGGGGTGGTAGTTTCCAGGGTCCATGGTGGCTCCCCCCTTGTGTAGTGGGATAACCGTCGCTGTGCTCCATTCAGTAGGCACAAAGCCTGAGGTGAGACTATGATTGAACATGGTATTTAGCTGTGGTGCCAGTTTGTTCTGTAGTTTGTGTAGCACAGCCTGAGATGTTGTTGGTCCCATGGATGCTGTGTAACTGGCTTTGGAGAGTGTGGTTTTTACCTGTGCAGCCATGATTACAGGAAATTTGCATTCTTCCAGTATAGACATGGGCTCTTTCATGGGTGAGAGGGGGGTAAAGTTAGCACTGAACCTATCTGCCAGGATGTTGACAATATCAGTTGGGTCTGTATATTTAGTGCCATTGTGCTGTAATTCAGAGCAGATATTAGTGTTGCCATTGAGATTCTTGACATAGCTATAGAATGCTTTGTGATTGTCTTTAGAATCAGTAGCGATTTTGTTTTCGTAACTAGCTTTGGAGGATTGTATCAGGGATTGCATCTTCTTACTGAGGCTGACCAGGGAACTCCTTCACTCATGGGATTTTACTCTCTTTTGCAACAATTTCTTCCTTCTGTTGTACAGTTTGTTTATGGCAGGGGACCCCCAGATTGGCTTCCTTTTCTTAGAGGATAGCGTCTTGGTTCTGTTTGGGATAACACGATCCATGCACTCATGTAAGTGCTTATAAAGCGCAATTGTGTAGGAGTCAGTAGTCGTAACTGTATTGTCCATCTGCATGGGTGTCATGAAGTTCACCACTTCTGTCTTAAAAACATGAAGTTGGCTTTAGAGAATTTTTTTAACATGGTTTCCTTAATGGGGGTGGGGGAAAAATGTAGATATGTAGGGTAATTAGCTTATGGTCGGATCAGAACAATGAGGTGTTGACTTCAGGTGTGGAACACTGGCCACTCAGGACAAACCAAACCCCGCAACCAACACAAATAACCACAAAGTGAGCTAAATGCTATTCATTGTCAGAAGTCTCAGCCTTTAAATGAACACACTCGAGGCACTTCTCAATATGGAGAATACTGATATCTGTGCAGTAACCGAAACCTAGTTCAAGGCTCCAAAAAACACACCAGCCCTACCAGGATACTACTCATTCCATACCTTCCAGCATCAGAACCTGGATCATAGAACATAGGATGGGGATGTATCTATATTCATCAAGGATACCTACACCTCTCTCTACATCCTCTCTACAGGATATGTACCTATAGAATGTTGCACAGCAATGTTCTTCCCACTTCACAGGGGTGGGGCCACAAAAGACCCTTGGCATTCATGCTCTATGAGCCTGACAAGTCTGATCTGCAAGGCAATGGAGCCAATCATAATGGAAATCAACAATAAAGACATTGGGAACCTTCACACAGTTGAGCACACCCAGTTTGGCTTTGTCAAATGCAGATCACGCCTCCTGAACTGGGTGGACAGTTACCCAGGCTACAGATGATTGAAAGGAGCTCCACACAGCCTACCTATACCTCGCTAAAGCCGTTGACAACATTCCCCAGTCAGGTATCATAGATGAACTCACCAACCTGGGCATGAATCCATACATCCCAAGATGGATTGCAAACTGGCTCACAGATAGATCCCACAAATTAAGAGTTGCTGGCTACATGTCAGACTCTACACCAGTAACAACTGTTGTCCCCCAGGGATGAGTTTTGGGGTACCTCCTGTTTGGTATAGACTTCTCAAAAGTACATGCCAACACAGGAGGGTTGTGGTTGACTAATTTTGCTGGGAACTGTAAAGTGTTTGCCATAATAGATTCCCCGGATGACACAAATATTCCCCAGAAGGGACTCTATGAGACAGATGTGTGGTGTCAGAATCATGGCCTCAATCTCAATGTAAAAGAATGCATAGTAATCCCCTTTGGGGAAAACAAAGTACCCACAAACTACCACATAGGTGTTACCCCCTAAAAACTGACAAGGTAATAAGGGATCTGGGGACACAAGTAGATAGTCATCTTTCCTTTGACAACCATGTTGCCAAAGTGATTAGGAAATCCTATGTAGCCCACCTAATCAACAAAGGGTTTGCATCAGGATCAAAAGAGGTAGTGGTGGCCCTCTACTCTTAAGTCAACAGACCCATCATTGAGTACAATGCACCATTTTGGATGTACTCGACTAAGCATATCCAGCAGCTGGAGAGACCACAGAGGTGCCTCACCAAGAGGATTACTGGCCTCAGACAGTTGTGTTATGCAACACAACTGGTAAAACTAAATCTGTTCTCCATTGCGTACCGCCTACTCAGAGGCACACTCTGCCTAACATACAGAGCCATGTCCAACACATAACTGTTGAACATGCTCCATCTACGGATAACAAAATTGAGTCGCACTACACACTCCAGGGATGTGAACCTCATCACAACAATGAATACAACATGCTGGTGTGATAGAGTACCATCCCAGACACTTGCCTTACTGTGGAACAGAGTCCCAATGTACATCAGACAGAGCCCCTCGCTGACACTCTTCAACAGGAACCTTGATGAGTGGATGGGAAACAGACAATTCACGCCAGGCATCACATCAGCAGCCCCACTAGAAAGGGGCTTAGGGTACTAACTATTAGAACTAGGGCTTAGGAGACTACCCAATGGGATGGTGAAAGTTGCACAACTTGCCTAGGCTAATATACGCCTTCATGAAGATAGTCTACTACATACCTGTGAACCTATGTGACAGGTACATGTCTACAGATAGTAGATGTGTACTTCATTGTACAGTCATGTTGTACAGCAGGCACATGCACCACATACACTGTAATGCTTACAGATACTGGTGGCTATTATGTACAATGGGTGAAATGTGCACCTCATGTCTTTTGTGCCATTGGGATGGGTGCTGGTTGGGACAGTCCTGGATGGCTCTCTGTCATGGTCACCCTCTTACACATATCTCTGCCCATCCATCTTTGGCTTATTATACTGTGTCCCCCCTACATATATATATAGGTACATCGGTAGGTAATAGGCTATCTGCCTGAAGGCATATATTAGTATGGCCAGAGTGTGCAGCTATCACCACACATGGGGTTAATTCCCTATGCCTCTGTGTAGTAGAGCTGATGAAGTGATCCATGGTGTGACAGTTCAATTTCACATACACTCATCAAAGCTCCTCTGGAAGAGTGTCAGTGAGGGACTCAGCTTAATGAAGGTTGGGAGCCTGTTCCAAAGCAAGGGAAGTCTGTGAGTTAGTAATGTATCCCTCCAACATGTCCTATTTGTTGTTGTGATGATGATATCCCTAGAGCATGTGGCACAGTGAGCTTGGGTTTACTTCAGATAGAGCATGTACATCAGTTCTGCATTGGACAGGGACCTGTCTGTTGGGCAGAGATCGCCAGAGTAGACAGTATGAAACAGAGTACAGATTGAGTTAACTTCAGTCTTGTTGCATGGGGCAAGATGCCAGTAATCCTCTTGTTGAGGTACTTCATTGGTTTTTCCAGCTGCTGAAGGTGCCTAGTCAGATTAATCACAAGTGTGCCGTGATGGGTCTGATAACTAATGAGTAGAGGGAACCTCCTTTGACCTACATGCAAAGACCTTGGGAATTTGTGGGAACACATAGCATGATTTTCTAACCACTTTGTGAATGTGTTTCTGGAAGAAGAGATAACTATCCACATGTGTCCATAGATCCCTTATTATTACTTCCATATTTAGGGTGTTGGCACCTATGTGGTATTTGTATGACTGTAGCTCGAGGCCATAATTTTGACACCACATCTGTCTGACTAAGACCCTTTTTAAGGATGTCTCTGTTGTCCCAAACATCAGTTATGATAACCTTTTTCCAGTCATCCACAAACTTTGCTAACCATTGCCCTCATGTGTTTGACTGTATTTCTGGAAAGTATACACCAGACAAGAGGGGTCGCAGGACTGAGCCATGGGGGACAGTAGTTGTTACCAGCTTACAGTCCAACAGGGAGACCACAATTCTTACCTTGTGGGATCTATCTGTGTCCCAGTTGGCAATCCATCAGATGACATACGTGTTTATACACAGGCTGTTGATTTTGTGGATATGACATGTGTGTGGGATGTTGAAAAAGGGCTTTTCAAGGTCTATGTAGGCCATGTGGAGCTCATTTCATTGATGTATGTCCTGGGTAACTGCCTTGAAAACTGTCTAGCAGGTTTAGGGACCATGATCTGCCCCTGACCAAACCAAAATGGGTAGGGATGGGTGTTTGTAGACTCCCAATAGCTCTATTTATGAGTTCCATAATGATGGACTCCATGGCCTTGCAGATCAGGCTTATTAGGCTTATAAGACAATAGTTCCCATGGTCTGTTGTGCACCAACACTTGTGGAGTGTGCCAAACATTGCTGTAACCCATTCAACAGTTTCATATCCTGTACAGAGGGTGAGTCTCAACAGACTGTTCAGGTGCAGGGTCTGTTTGTTTTGGAGTTCACATATGACAAAGCCAGGGACACCATGTCATCCCATAGACACCGTGTTTTTAGGTTTGGATCGCGCTGTTTAACCATTGTATATGTGATTTCTGTCTTTTCACAATCTCCAGGTATGGTAATAGGCCCTTTTGTCAGTGAGAGGGGGGTAAATATGTATGAACCTGTCTGACAAGATGTTGGCAATGTCAGTCATATATATGTATTCATTTACACTTTGCACTGACAAAGAACATATATGACTTTACATTGATATTTATGACATAGCTAAAGAAAGCTTCATGGATCTCTATGGACTCTTTGGCAATATTTTGGCCAGAACATGACTTGGGTAATGTTAGGAGTGCTCATTGTTTCTTGATGATACTGATCGGAGATTTATTGATCTTCTTTGGATTTTCACTTTCTTTGAACAACTTACGTACTTGTATTACATAGTTTCATTATGACAGGGGTCCAATATATTATATGGGTCCGTTTTCATATCACTGTGTGCGCAAGGCAGGATTGGTGAATAGTGACAAGTGTCTGGAGTAAGAACTGCAACTGCCAGATATGTGTGGTCCACTGCTGTACTCAGACATGGCCTGTGTGAGCATGCCCAGTATGACCTTTCAGTATGTTGCTGACTGAAATTTGCTAAATTTGTTTGTGTGTGGACATGCCCACTATGGGCATATATACTATATGTGTATGAAAAATCAAGTTGTTTTTTACTTCAGGGCTCACCTTTGTGTTGTACATTGACAGGAAGCATGCTGTGCCTGCAGGGCTTCCATGAGTCAATTTGCATAGACTTATCAACATTTCTACATACAGGGGGGCAGCTATTATTTGTACATTTCTACCCAGGGGACACACACCTGATTGTTACTGTGGGTGTACATAGGATGAGGGGTACACCTGACACTTATACACATTTGCTAGGCCTGCACTGCTATGTCAGGTACCCTATTTCAGTCTGTACTGTTGCCTATTGTACTGGCTTGAGGCATACCACTTTACTACAAAACTTAGATTCCAATTACACGCATATTAGTTTGTGACTTCATAGCCTACCCAACCCACATCACACTGCCTGGCCTGCTGTTAACTGTTTGCATAGGCCTAGGGGGAGGTTACTCATATGCCTCTTCAGAGGGCATGATACAGCATTTGTTTGCATTTGCGTTTGTCTACAATTGTCCTGCTGGCTGTGACTGTTATGTATGTGACTCCCCCAACTGGTATGTGTTAGTGACTTAAGTTGTGTCTGCGCCAATAAAATGCTGTCATGGCTTAGTGGTTTAGTACTGTAACTATAGTGCACAGTATCCTGAGTTTGAGTCCTGTCACTGCTTTTTTTATTTTCCTGCTGGGCAGACCTGATGGGTTAAGGAACAGTAAAGCAGGTGTGAGCGTGTTTACCCGACTTTGCTCGACTTTGCCCAATGTTGCCCAACTTTGCCCGACATTGCCCGACATTGCCCAACATTGCGCTGGTTAGCGCTGTGCTCAGCTATGCCCAATTGTATTTAAATATTCTCAATACTGGTAAAATGTGCTTAGCAGTGCTTTATATTGCATAAAATAGGGCACTCATGCCTCAGGTGGTGCTGCAGGGCTGCTTATGTCAGATGCACATAGTACACTCCCTATACATGTTTGAAAACAGGTAGTGTTAAGTTAGACATCCCTTTTACTGTATGTGCGAGTCAGAGAGAGGTGTCATTTCCAGGGTTCCTACTGAGTCAGTGTATGTGCTATGCATTGCCTCTTTGCCAAGGCCAGGGCATACTGAGCATGCCTCCTTCTGCCTACTGGGGCAGGCTCAGGTTGTTCCTCTTCTGAGTCACGCTGTGCCTGTGCAGGCCTTGGCAATGGTGGTGGGCGGTTTGGCCCTGCCCCATGCTGTTCCTGCTGAAGCTATTTCAGTAGGATCATATTGTGTAGCATGGCACATACCATAACAATTTGGGTACATGTAGTTGGTGAGTACTGCAAGGCTTCATCAGATGTGTCCAGGCACCGGAACTGTGACTTGAGCATCCAAAACACATGCTCAATTATGTTTCTTATTTGTGTATGTGCCTCATTATGGAATTCTTGTTCAGGTGTGTGTGCATTTCTGATGGGTGTCATCAACCACGGCACCAGTGCGTATCCAGCATCCCCCACTAGGTGACCATCAGGGATGTCCCTATTGGCAAATCTCTGGTAGAGCTGTGTCAGATGCCAGATGTGGGAATCGTGATAGCTTCCAGGGCAGCCAGCACACACATTCATTATTATGGCCTTTGCATCACACATGACCTGGCAGTTGATGGAGGGGAAGCCCTTGCGGTTGATCTAGACCCTACCCCACTCACTGGGTGGTGCTTTGATGTGTGTGCAGTCTATTGCACCCACTACCTCAGGGTGTTCTGCTATTTGGTGGAAAAGATGCATATTGTTGGCCAATGCCTCACAGGAATTGGGGAAATATACGTGGTCACCGACATGTGCTGACATGGCATCCAGGAACTGGTGGAGTACCCTGGATGCTGATGCCTGTGAAATCCCCATCATATCACCAGTTGGTCTTTGGACGGTACCTGTAGCTAGTATTCTTATGCCAACACATGCCTTGATATCCACTGGGATGGGTTCCCCTCTGTTGGTTCTGTGTGTAAGGTGTGGCTGGCACAGCTGAACAATTTGCTGTAGGAGGTCTCTGTCGACCCTATAGTGCTCCACTATCTCCAGCTCATGTAGCCCCTGGTAGGTTAGCCTGGGTCTGTACACTCTTCTCTGTCTCCTCACTGTGGGTTGCTCAGCAACATTCACAACATCACCACCCTCAGCATTCTACTCTACTACTCACCTGCTCCTACTTGGGACATGGCTCACATAAGCTTTTTAGTGAAAATGCCTATTTTTTGGCTTTTTTTAAGTTATTTTCTTGTTTTTATAAGCGCCGCGCATTTGCGCAGCGCTGTGCTATGATTAAACATCGGAGATCGGGGGGAAAAAAAGTTAAATTGTCATATTTTTAAACATTTATAAATGCCAATGGCCTTATATTTGGCCATTGGCATGTTTCCTCAATTGTATGCATCCTTTATTTGGAGCTGTCAGAGCTCCGTTTAGCTATTTGCAGAACGGTATTCCGTTACCAACAGAGTACATTTCTGCAGCTAACACTAATCTTCCACAGACAGGTTAGTGTTTCCTGGATCACAAATTTTCTTGTTTTTATAAGCGCCGCGCATTTGCGCGGTGCTGTGCTATGATTAAACATCGGAGACCGGGGGAAAAAAAAGTTAAATTGTCATATTTTTAAACATTTATAAATGCCAATGGCCTTATATTTGGCCATTGGCATGTTTCCTCAATTGTATGCATCCTTTATTTGGAGCTGTCATAGCTCCGTTTAGCTATTTGCAGAACGGTATTCCGTTACCAACAGAGTACATTTCTGCAGCTAACACTAATCTTCCACAGACAGGTTAGTGTTTCCCGGATCGCAAATTTACCTCATTTGCATGGATTTCACCACCAAATGAGGTAATTTGCATACCATGACGCTGTCCGTGCAAGAGTAGCTTTAGCAGCTCTCGTGCATGCCCCCGCCGGCTGTACCTGGATTGCATGGCAGACATATTGCTACCGTGAGCTCCTACACTCTTCTTGCACTCCACGCAAGCTTTCATAAATCCGGCCCTCTGATTAATCCCAAATAAAGTTCAGCTGTCCTAGTAGGATTTTCCTGACATTTACTCAGTTGCCTACTACAGCAAAAGGCCATGGTTCACAGAGAGCTTAGAAAGCATCAAAGGGATCTCATTGTTGAAAGGTATCAGTTAGGAGAAGGGCACAAAAACATTTTCACAGCATTGGATATACCATGGAACACAGTGAAGACAGTCATCAAAAAGTGGAGAAAATATGGGACAACAGTGACATTGAAAAGAACTAAATATCCCTCCAAAATTGATGAAAAGACAAGATAAAAACTGGTCAGAGAGGCTTGCAAGAGACCTACAGCAACACTGAAGGAGCTGCAGGAATTTCTGGCAAGTACTGGTTGTGTACTACATGTGAAAATAATCTTCTGTATTCTCCATATGTCTGGACTATGTGGTAGGGTTGCAAGATGGAACCCTTTTCTTACATAGAAAAACATCCAAGCCCAGCTAAAATTTGCAAAATTATACATCAAGTCACCCAAAAGCATGTGGGAAAATGTGTTATGGTTTGATGAGATCAATGTTGAACTTTTTGTGCACAATTCCAAAAGGTATGTTTGGCGCAAAAACACCACTTTGCATCACCAAAAGAACACCATCCCCACAGTGAAGGATGGTGGTGGCAGTAGTATGCTTTGGGGTTGCTTTTCTTTAGCTGGAACTGGGGCTGTAGTCAAGGTGGAGGGAATTATGAACAGTTCCAAATATTAGTCACTTTTGGCCGAAAACCTTCAAGCATCTGCTAGAAAGGTGAAGATGAAGAGGAAGTTCACCTTTCAACGTGACAATGACCCCAAGCATACATCCAAATCAACAAAAGGATGGCTTCATCAGAAGAAAATTAAAGTTTTGGAATGGCCCAGCCAGAGCCCAGACCTAAATACGATAGAAAATCTGTGGGGTGACCTGAAGAGGGCTGTGCACAAGAGGTGCCCTCACAATCTAACAGATTTGGAGCACTTTTGCAAAAAAGAGTGGGCAAATATTGCCAAGTCATGATGTGCCATGAAGATAGACTCCTACCCAAGAAGACTGAATGCTGTAATTTAATCAAAAGGTGCTTCAAAAAAGCATTAGTTTAAAGGTGTGCACACACAACAAAGTATTAATTTAAGGGTGTGCACACTTATGCAACCAGTGTATTGTACATTTTTTTATTTTTTATATTTTTTCCCCTAACAGATTTGTTTCTTTTTCAGTTGAATTGTACAGGTTATAGGTCACATTAAAGGTGGGAAAAGTTTTGAAATGATTTATTGTGGTCTCATTTTTTATATCACAAATAACTGGCATTGTAATAGGGTTGTGTAAACTTTTTATATCCACTGTATGCTTAAAAGAAACTATTTAGACTGTATAGTTTTTATAAATAGTTTTAGTTAGTATTGTCATAATGATATCCATAGAATACAAACAGAAGTAAAAACATTTATTTGTATACTGGTTATATAAACCTAGCAAACTGAATGATAGGAATAGTTAGAATAGATATATTTACATTTCATGATAATCTGAAGTTATATTAGTGTGCCTGGTAACTTAACATATGCTTTGTCATGTAAAGTTGTAAATTTATGAAAATTGTGCTTCAATAAAATATTGGACAGCAGACATTTATTAATTAATTCTGTTATTTAGATTGATTAAGAGGCAGTAGCTTTAGAAAGTAATAGATTAGTGAGTTAGCGATGGAAGAGGGTGGTTTAGATGATTATATTATCAAGCCAGGAATGAAGTATTCCATGTTAGAGTGTGTATATAGTTTTAATATTATATTAGTCGTGTTTAGTTTAAGTTGTGAGTCCATAGCAGTACCTTATGTATGCAAGCATATTTTGAAAAATGACTGTTCATAAATGCATATCATTAAATGTACATTGTCTTAATAACCCTATAAAGAAAGGAAGCATAATTAAATATTTAAAAATGAATAAAGTTGATATTGCTTTTCTACAAGAAACACATCTAATAAATAAAGACTTAGATTGATTTTTAATGATTATTCAATACTTGCAGAATCACATTACCACACCAAGAGAAGAGGGACTATGATCTTATGGAAGAAAACACTGACAATGCCAAAAATAATTAACACATATTTAGATAAGAATGGAATGTTGATTTTAGCTGTTTTAGAGATAAATAAGAACATTTCACTTTTGAGAATGCATACTGGATACCTAGTATTGGTGCTAGAGTTGCAAGAAAATATTTAGAATTATTTTCACTATATTCAAAAGGTGAGATTAACTTAGGTGGTGATTTCAATTGTTTTCTATCTGCAAAATATACTACCATAGTTGGGAAACTTTCTTTATCAGCTGCAGCTAATAAACTGAATAGCATTATTGAGCCCATAAACTTAAAATATACTTATAAAATAAAAGTTCCAAATTTACAAAATTGCATGCATTATTTGTACAGAGTTGGCTTTCAAACAACCATTGATAATGTTTTTTACATCAGATAGATTGTTTCCCAAAATAGAAAAAGTTTCAATAAGTTCATGCCCATTGTCTTATCACATTGCAATTGTCTTTACTTTTAACATTAAACCTAAAGATTTAATTTTCTGTCAAAGAATTCCAGCCTATATTTTTAAAATAAAGGGTTTTAAAGATTTAAAGAATTAAATTTATTTCTAGAATTTAATAATAACAATAAAACTTCTGATGCTATTTTATGGGATACACTAAAAGCTTACCTATTTGGAAGAATCAAACGTTGGTATTTAAATAAGATAACAAGAGAGGGATAAAGAATTATTTAACTTACAAATGAAAATTAATAATTTGAAGAGACATTTAAACGTTAACAATCTAAATATGAATTCTGATTTGAAAAATATCAACCTAAAATATGTTGAAATATTGAATCACAAAGTAGCAATAAATCTAGAGAAGCTTAAATTACAATCATATTCTGTGAATTCATAAAAAAATCACATAATTAAATTAACTAAAAAATGTTAATCATATTAAAGAGATTTCATATAATGTTGGAAGTAAAACTGAAAGTACAATGGATTTAAAAGACATCTTAGAAATTGTTAGGAAACATCATGAAGTAGTTAATAAAACTAATTTTGGTACAGATAGTTATGATTTGATGGATCATTTCCTAAAAAAATGTAAATAATAAATTGACAATAGAGCAAAACACTAAATTAAGAAGATTAATATCTTATAAAGAATAAAAAAAAATCAAAAATCTAAAAAATAACAAAGCTCCAGGTTTAGATGGCCTAATCCCATAAATATATAACTTATTGCCATTCAACATATTAAGAATACTAAGAAAAGCATTTGAAGAATTCAAAAATAACTCAAGTAACTTTCCCTCATGGAAATACGCTATGGTTTCTCCTATTTTAAAAGGAGATAAAGATCCCAAATTATTTTCCTCTTATCTACCTCGCTCTATCTTGAATGTTGACTAAAAAATGTTTATGTCCCATTTTTGAAAAAAGATTAAATTAATTGATGTCAAGACTAATAAAAGATGATCAAGCAGGTTTCATTCTAAAAAGGAAAGTTCAAGATAATTTCATTAGACTCTTATCTCTGATTGATATTGCTAACAAGAGAATAAAGGAACTTTCAATCATTATATTAGACTCAGACAAAGCATTTGATTCAATACCCTGGTCATATCTGTTTGAAGTTCTCAAAGAGTATAATTTTTTAACATGTTTTATTGACCTAATAAATCGATTATAAAAAAAATGGTATTGTATATTAAAACTGGAACATTTTTGTCAAGTCCTCTAAACTTTTTGAAAAATAAAAAAAACAAGGTTGCCACTGTCACTTCTATTATTTGCTCTATCAGTTGAACCTTTTGTGAACTTTATAAGAGCAAACTCCAAAATAATAGTTTTTTGTAGATATAAATTATTGTTCTGACATACACCTCTTTGCTGACAATATTTTATTGGCAATTGGTGACATTGACTCTTCTATAGAACATATTATTAACTCAATAAAGCTATATGAAAAAAAATCATACTTATGCTTTAGCCATAATAAAACTGAAACATTATTGATAAATAAAAATAAGTATTTCACTGAAAAAAATAAGTTTAATTGGGAAAATGAACAATTTAAATATTTAAGTGTAATTATAACATGTAGCTGGAATGAAGCAAGGAAAGTAAACTATAAAAGTTTAACTAACATAAGAAAACAATTAGAGGACTGGGATAAAATGTTTTCACTATGGAAGATAGACTAACTTTGATAAAGATGATTATTTTACCAAAAACTGTATTTCTTATACAGTCATCGAACACTTCCTCTCCTAAAAAATATGATTAAACAAATTCATTATTTCCTAAGTTTTTATGCCATTCTCATAAACCTAGAATAGCCTTAAATTGGCATTGCAGAATTTGGGAAGAAGGTGAAATAGCTTTTTCCAAACCTTGAGGTATATGCAGAATCAGCTATTCTTAAGTTAATGAGTCAGTGGTTGAACTCTACCTATACTTCAAACTGGAAAAATATTCATAAATCAGTTTTACTCTCAATTAATAATATAGAAATAAATAATAATATGTTTTCAGATATAGAGAGAGATTATACTCGGTTATGTTATTTTTTTTTAAACACCAAGGAAAACATTAATTATACCCCTTTTATTAATTATATTTTAAACAACTTTAAGAAAATAATGTAAAGTAATTACCTTATTAAAAATGTAACATTCTGGCACCAGTTTTTGAACAATAACAATATACATGACTCTAGATTTCTTATGGCTAGATATAAAAATAAAACAAAATATTTTAGTAAATATATAAATATCTGGAGAATTTATTACTAATGATTTAATATTAATATTAAATACAGAGACAATTCCTAAAATATTAACTTTCTTTTTGGAATAAATGCCTTAGATAAAGATAACGCATCTTTATTGATGTTATATAAAATTTTGAGATTTAAATTTTCATACCTTGATGAATCATTTTGTAATTATTCTACAAGGTAAATAAGGATATGTTTTTAGAAGTTAATAAAATGCTAATATTTAAATCCATCAATAATACAACCTCATTTCCTTTTTGGAAAATGTTTACTTGGAAGTTCCTGCACAAAGTTTCCTAACTCCACACAAAATTTCCTTAATATATAAAAGAGACAATGTCAGCTGTTGGAGATATGAGGAAACTTTAGATGCAGATTGGATTTACATGTTGTTAGAGTGCAAAATGATAGTTTCATTTTGGATAGATTTCAAAATTTTCACTAAAGCATTGTGGTTAGACAACTGTGAAATAGCGGATTCATTATTATTATTTAATGCACCAATACTGTATTCCATACAGGGAACACAAGTGTATCTTCTTTGGTCTCTTCTTGTGATTGTAAGGAAAGTTATTACATGAATTGGAAATGCAGAACAATCCTCTCATTCTCATAATTCATTACATTAGCACAAATTGTATTTAACAGGGAATTACTGATTGCTTATGCAAGAACATCAAATGTTACAAATAAAAAATGTCAGGATTAAAACTTTTAGATAAATTTTAAGAATGATTAGAAAATTGTCTCTGTTATGGACCTTGTATATAGTTTTTTTTTTGTTTATATCAGTTGACTATGTAAATATGGTATAGTGATTTGTTATTGAAAATCTAATTAAAAGTTTTTAATAAAAAAGTAAAAAAAGAATGGTTGAATGAAACTACGACAAAAACATAAGAATGGAAAAATGAATTTAGAAGCTGAAGCTACTACCAAATGTCTATTAGTACATTGTACCTCAGATATAGGGTTATCTAAGGGTGTGTCTAAAAAGAACAAACTAAAAATTATGTGAATGTCTGATGATAACTGATACTCCCTTTAGAAAAGTGTGACTTCACCTAATATGTCAATTAACTTCCATGATACCGCACCTCTATTTCACTGTTTAATGTATATTAAACTCCTACTTTGCCATAGTCACCAAAGTGTAACCTAATTAACATTTAGGGGAACTAAAGTGCTCTCAAACAAAATGCTGCTTATCAGACAACAATGAAATAATTTACTAGCAACCCCTTACCAATCAAGTGAAATAATACCAGATTACACAACACTGTGACATTCAGTTCAATAATTTTCCACTAGTAATATTCCTTTTTCACTGCATTAAATTGAACAATCTATAACACTACAAACAACACATTTTTATAATAATTGCTGGCACAAAATAATTCTAACATGATTGTTTATTTGTTATTTTTTTAATCTATCCATTATTGACTATGTTAATTCCATGAGCCCAGTGGTCTCTTTTAGAAGGAGATGTAAGTGGTATTCATACTATAATGGAATATTTGCCCAGGTTATTGAAGAACTTGTCCTACTCTTTGGAGCTGCTAAATTTTACCAGAGGGTTCCTACACCAGCAAATAATAGGGCTATGGGAAGCAGTAGCAAGAAAGTGGAAAGAAAAGCTATGGAGAGTTTGTAGGTAGAAAGTTAGAATTTGGAGAACATTGTATTCAGTATGGAATTTCTGAATCCAAACAATGATTCCTGAGTGGTGAATGTTTCAAATGAGCAGTGTTTATCTATCTCCATGGAGAAGTAAGTTAGAGAATTTGTGAACAGGATGATACAGGTGACAGTTCCTCTCTTTCATTGGGAGAGATAGCTGATAAGTCTTTTTTCAGAAATGCTTAGGATAGTGTTGTAGAAATGGAACATATGATGTGGCAGCAGAGAATGTGGCCGTTAAAACTTATGAAGCAGTGAAAGAAAGTAAAGGAGGAAAGCAACAACAAACTTGAGAAGGTGTCCACATTTATGCAACTGATGATGCAGTAGCTAAAACATATGCAACAGTGATAGTTGGCAATGAAAGCAGCAACAAAATGTAAGAACAACTATTTTTAAAAACTAGAGAAGACCAACTGTAAGAATACGAACAAAAAATGACACTGTAACAAAAAGATGCAATGTATGGGGCAGTATGGTAATTGTTTGGGTTTTAAAGCTCAAGAAATTCACCCCGGGATTCAAGAAACTTGCGCCAGGTGCAGGCGTAGTGTAGGCATTCTAATGCCAAATATGGCCACCGAGCGATTTATGTACTATCCGATTCCACGTGCACTACCAGCATATGGCAGAGCTGCACAGCTCTCGGCGCATTTATGCTAATTACCCCATGTGCAGTAGTGCAGCATGCAAATGAAGGTACATAGAGATTCATGAAGTGGTGCAGGCATAGCGTAAGCATACAGAAATGTAAACCAAAAAAAGGTTTACATTTTTTCAAACAGAACATCAGAGCCATGAAAGCGGACCAAACTTACATATTACAAAGATAACATATGCCAGTGGCTAAATATACAGCCAATGGCATAAAAAAACATGGACAACACATACAAAATAACATTTAATGTCATGGCCACACTAACGCAAAGTACTGGGTGCAATAGACTGCACGCGCATGCACATCAAGTCACCACCCAGTGAGCATGGTAGGTGCTACATAAACCACAAGGGATACCACTCCATCAACTGCCAGGTCATGTGCAATCCCCAGGGACTCCCACATCTGGCATGCCTCACAGCTGTAGCAGGTATTTCTCAGGGGGGGCATCCCATATTGCCACCTTGTGGGGGATGCTGGCTATGCACTGGAGCCATGGATGATGACTCCCATCAGAAATGTACACACACCCATGCAAGAACGCCATAATGAGGCACACGCACAAACCAGAATCATCATAGAGTGTGTGTTTGGGATGCTGAAATCATGGTTCCATTGCTTGGACATATGTGGTGGAGCCTTGTAGTACTCTCCAGTCATGTGTGCCCACATCTTCATAGTATGTGCCATGCTACATAATATTATCCTGCGGAAACAGCTGCAGCAGGGACATAATGGTGAAGGCCCTCACAGCCCACTGCAATTGCCAAGGGCACCACAGGCACAGAGGGATTCAGACCATGAACACCCTGTGCCAGCCCCAGTAGGCAGACGGAGACATGCCCAGTATGCCCATGCCTTAGCAAAGAGGGAATGTATAGCACATACACTGACAGTGTAGGCCCCTACGGACTGACACACTTCTCCACCTGCACACACAGTAAAAGGGATGGCACACACACACGACCACCTGTAAATTGTCATGTATAGGTGGTCTACTGTGTGCATCCTACATAGGCAGCTCTCAACTATTGCACACACAACTGTTATTGGCACAAGGTAAGTCAATACCTGAACAATAAATTAAGCTAACAGCATGTGTTGATACTGTATGTATAGGTTCCTAGGTACATCGGTAGGTACATGCCTAACTGTCAAAGGCCATTCATAAGCCTAGCCAAAATGTGTCTGCTGTCACCACCCCATTGATTAACTAACTGTCCCTCTGTGGAGCAGAGCCAATTGCGGGATCCCTGGGATCTAACCACTGTTCCCCACCCACTCTGCAAGGATTTCCTGGTGTGTTAATGAGGGGCTCCATATAATGTAATCAGAGATGCAGTTCCAAAGCATGGGGAGTACCCATGACAGGTATCTGTCACCCCAGCATTCTCCAGTTAAGGTTGTGGCAAGGTGTAGCACATTATAGTGTTTGGCTCACTGTGACATGGATTCCCATAGCTGGAGCATATCCATTAAGCATCACTTGGACATACCATTGACAGGTATCATCCATATGTACACCAACTGAGTTACAAATTTGTTTGCAGTATGGAGGAAGAACAGTAGTACACTCTACATGCTAAACACCAAAACACTTGTACATATCCCAGATGCCTCAGTGGTAAAGCCACTGATTGTCTCGTTCATGGTCCCGGTTCCACGACCTGCAAGGGCTGTAACGTAATTCTGATGTCCCGAATAATGGATGTTGGATGCAGGTTATTAGAGCACATTTTAAGCACATGTTAGTGGGTTTTTGCACCGGTAAGTGCCAGTAAGCGGCATTTAAACATGACTAAATGGATATGCGCAACACAGGTCCAACCTTTGCTGAACACCGCGCCAATCACGGGCAAAGCTGCCCAGAACTGCTGAAATGTGCATTATTTACCCTTGTACTAATAGTGCCTACTCTGAGAGGTAAAATGACCACTGTCAAAAGTAGAACACGCAACCATGCACAGAATCTTCTCAATAACCTACCACTAAGCTACCTGAGATGTACCAAAGGCAGGTGTGTATTGTGACAGGTTAAAACAGAAAAGGGCGGAGTTCGGGAAATAGTATACACTGCCATGTACCTAATGAAAGGTGTATTCTCTCTCTCTCTAGCTCTCTCTCTACATATATATATATATATATATATATATATATATATATATATATATATATAATATAGAGAGAGAAAGGGTGATAGAGAGATATATGTCGATATATATGAATATACATATATATGCAAATATATTGATAGATTAACAACATCTACACAACCATGGAGGTACATATAAATAGGATACTACCAAATACCGACTGCTTTACATACCGACGTGCATAATCACGAGGATTAAAGACTGAAAGACCACAGTACCGGAACACCAGAACCGCGAGTACTATTATCACAATGTTAAGGGACATTTAGTTAGTGCTTCTGGTGCTGCGGTTCAGGTAGGTACTGTGTGTAAGTGTGTTTCTGATTGCTGTAGTGTGCGTAAGTGTGTGTTCTGTGTGCGGTGTGTGTTTCCAGGGGACTGTAATGTGTGTGCGGGTTTGCTTTGTGTGTCTGTTTGTGCTATCTTGGAGGTAGATTATTAAAGTAGGTGTGGTGTGGGGGGCACAGCCACCCACATGGGGGGTGTATGGGTGCATGGCCACCTGGCTATACATAGTGTAGGATGGTTTGTTTGGATGTGATGGGTAGCAGTGTGTCTGTGTGTGCGTGTGTGTGTTCTGTGTTTGTGTTAGTTCCGGGAGTTTGACTGTCATGAGTTTGAGTGTTCTGTATTGTGGGGTTTGGGAGTCTGGGAATGGTAATGTGGTCGTTGGAAGTGTGTGCGTTCCTGAATCTGTGGGTATGCCATATACAGCAATTTAAGTCTTCAAATATGTGCATAACATGGACCATAGCAATCACACATTCCGCCACGACCAAACGTTATGAACAAAGGATATGGAGAGTATATATGTCTATACACTATTACAAATATGTGCTATGGACATGAGCCAAAGATAGGGATACCACCTGTCCCACCTTGCAAGGGGCAGTCCCTCTATGTGCGGTAGTGTCCTGACCAAAACGAGTACAAATATTAATGTCCTACAATCTCGAGACATTTGGCATGTTTCATATTTAATGTAATTGTTGCATAAAATAGTCATCTGTATCTAAAATGCCTACATGTAACAAGAAGCAGGATAAGCAAGTAAACCTCTACAAGAATATAAGCTTTATATAGGCATATATGTAAAGTTCTATACTTTGTACTGACTGTGGGTATGTGTCTGCCTCTAAAATCTGACGTGTGTCCTGCAAATGTCCCACTATGGCCATTTGAAAAGGTGGCAACCCAGGCCAAAAAGGTTCAGTCACCAACACAACTCCAATGCGTGCAAATATCTGTGACAGAAATACACGAGACAGCTTTCATGTAGCAACATTTCATTATATACCGATGTATTTCCGAAGGGATTGAAGGACCAACATCACCTGCATGCTATACAGGAACCAATTAACAATGGCTTAATGAATCAGCCTGCAATTACCATAGTATTAGTCTACTAAAGGATAGGTCTTCAAATAGGGAAGGAGCCCTCACACACATATTGAATATGTATAAATGCAGTTTCTACACACTTGCATCTGCTATGTACACTCACCTGCATCTCCCCCACACCTGAAACAATTGCAATACAGACTGTAATAACATCACAAGCATACACTCACTCTATGACATCTGCAGAAGCCTTAACATACCTTGTCAGAGACACACTATAATGGCCCTATGTGAAATCGTTGCTGTTGCACAATGGAACAGACGCTGATGTTACAGGGTTTGGTTGCAATAATCCCGTATCAGATGGCTGATATAACAGCTAGACTCACATGTAGAACTACATCCTCTAGCTATTACACACAATCCATGGGAGCCATGAAGTTAATTTATATCTGTGTGTCTCCATATAGTTGTTGAAATTCATCACAAACAACACATCCAGGCTGTCTTCCTCAAAGGTAGTGCAAAGGGATAACGCCCAAGTGGAGTATTCAATTATACCCCACTGTTGCCATGTCATTGGCTAATGGAGTAGCTGCCCAGCTGATGTGCATGTAATCATCTACTCTGGAACACCAACTGGTGGCAGGATACCACATGTTACTCATATCTAAGTATAAAAGGATGGCTTGTCATACATTCAAACCGTATGTACATACCAGAAAAACGTTACAACAGAAAATGAATAGGACTTATATTACTGTCAACTCGGGATACTAAGTATGTAGAACACTCAGTATATCAGTGTATGTAGTACCTGTTCTGTAATAATTAAAGTGTACGCAATGCATATAGTAGGAAAAGGTATTATGTAGTGATGTATTGTTGAGCATAGTAATGAAATTGTGTGTACTTCTGTAGACCACAAGATAAACACCTCATACACCACACGGGATGCTATATAAGGACTTTGAACACAACAATTCCACTCCAGCTGCTGTCAGTGGCAGGGTTGGTCCAACAAGTACATGCCATAACAGGGGATAGTATATGTTGATATACTGTAACAGTAGGCATATGTATGGGCGTATAACTGAGAATAACATGTCTAAGGTGGTCCTGCTGTGCAATTTTGATTTGCATTGTGGGATATTGTGGCAAAAATGTGAAATGTACAGTATTGTAGGTAGATATGTCTAACATTTTACATAGCATTACTGTTATGTTATGCAAACATCAGGTATGTCTACTGGCATGTACAATGCACAATAACAGGACACATATGACTTGTAGTCACCAGACAGTGTATCAGCATGATAACTAATTGAAATGGAAGAGCTAGACAATTATCCATGCACAAAGGACATGTAATAGCTTCATAGGTTCATAGTTAGGTACTATGTTGTCTAGCCAAGGCCATTCGTAAGCCTAGCTACAGTATTTTCACTTGCAGCACCAGCCTAGGTTAGTGTCCTGTGCCTGTGAACAGAAGAGTCATTCATTTCCTGTGCCTCTGTACAGAAGAGCCACTGCAGTGATCCCTGATGTACATGTCTGTCTCCCATCCACCCATCGAGATATCTCTTGAAGAGTGCTAGTGAGGGTCCCTGCTTGATGTACATAGGAATCATGTTCCAAAGCATGGTGAGTGTCTAGGTCAGGAATGTATCCCTCCACCATGTCCTAGTCATCGTTGCGTTTAGGTACATATCGCAGAGCATGTGGCTCTCAGGTGCTTTTGCTTATGTGGAGCATATCCATCAATACTGTTTTGGACATGGGCCTTGTATGTTCAGCAGAGATCACCTCTGAGTATTAGGTATGCAAACGAGTACATTTGGGGTTTCTGTAGTTGGGCTGCATACGTCATCCTTCGGATGTCAGTATTCCTCTTGGCGTGGTAATGTTGTGGTATTTAAAGCCATTGCTGTTGTCTCATAAGGTACATCCCAAATGGGGTGTTGTACCCTTTAATGTGTTTCATAAGTCATGAGTAGAGAGGCACAATGACTGTCTTTGTTCTGGCTACAAACCCATTAGAGATTGGGGGGCCACATAGAAGGATATCCACACCACCTTGGCAATATGGTTATCAAAGGAGTGAATGCTATCTACTTGGGTTCTAAGATCCCTTATTATGTCTTATGTATGTAGGGGACTACCACCTATGTGATAGTCCGTGGGTGATTGGTGTAATCCAAAGGGGATATCTATGCACCTTGTGGCATGCAGCTTGAGGCCATGTTATTGACACCAGGTATCCGTCCCAGTGACACCCTTATAGAGGGTGTCTGTATCAGCTGGGGAATCAATCATGGCCCCTAATTTGCAGTCGTCTGCAAACCTTTTCAGGGTAAGTCCTCTTGTGCTAACCTGTACCTCAGAGAAGCATATACTGAACATGAGGGGCCCTATGACCGAAGCCTGGGGGATGCCAATTGTAATTGATTTACAGTAGGACCTAGGGTATGCTACCCTCACTGTGTGAGTTCTGTCCATGAGCCACTTTGCATAACATCACATGACGTAGGGGTTAATGTGCAGGTGGATGTGTATGTTGAAAATACCAGAATGGGGAATGGTGTTGAAAGCCTTTGAGAGGTCAAGATAGGCTGTGTGGACCTCCTTTCCCTCATCTACTGCCTTGGTAACTGTCTCAAAGGACTCCACCAGGTTTAGGAGACATGGTCTGGCCTTAACAAATCCAAACTGGGTGGGATCAAAGGTCTATAGGCCACCAATGTCTCTGTGAATGAGATCCATGGTGATGTGCTCCATAGCCTTGCAGAACAGTCTAATCAGGCGTATAGGGCAATAGTTCCTCTGGTCCAATGTGGCACCACCTTTGTGGAGTGTGATAACTGTTACTGTGTACCATTCAGGGGCCACAATGCCTGATGCAAGGCTATTAGTGAATATGGAGCTCAAGTGGGGAGCCATTTCATTCTGAAGTTTGTGGAAATCGCAGCCTGGGATGTTGTACGGTCACATGGATGCTGTGTTCTTGGCTTTAGAGAGTGCAGCTTTGAACTGCGTAGTTCTGATCACAGGGACTCTGCATCATTCCTGTATAGATATGGGCCCTTTAGGGTGCGAGAGGGGTGTAAAGTTAGCACTGAACCGATCTGCCAGGATGTTGCCAATATCAGTCGGTTCTGTAATGCTTGTGCCTTACTGCTGTATGTCAGAGCGGATGTGGGTATCGCCATCGAGAGTAGTGACATACCACTAAAACGCTTTATGGTAGTCCTTGGAATTAGTCACGGTTATGTTTAGCTAGCTTTGGAGGATGTGATAAGGGATCTCAGATTCTTACTGAGGCTGACCAGGGAGCTCCTCCACTCATGGAATTGTACTCTACTTTGCAACAGTCTCCTCCTTCTGTTGTACATTATGTCCATGGCAGTGGACCACCAGAGTGGCCTCCGTTTTTTGGTGGGTACCGTCATGGTTCTGTTTGGGATAGCATGATCCATGCAGTCATGTAAGTGCTAATTAAGTGCAGTTGTGTATGATTCAGCGGTTGTAACTATATTGTCCATCTGCATGGGTGTTGTGACATTTACTACTGCTGTCATAAGAAGCCTGAAGTTGGCTTTGTAGAAATATTGTACTGTGTTTTCCGTAAAGGGTGTGGTGCTGGGATGTGGATAACAAGGGTGATTAGCGTACGCTCGGATCTGACCAACGAGGAGATAACCCCAGGTGTGGAACACCAGTCACACATGTTGGTAATGACCAGGTCTAGGATATTGTTGGCCCTGGTGGTGGTGTGGTTAGGTTTATCCAGGTGATTGGAGGTTATAAATCCCAGAAAGCGTTGGCCTAATGTGTCAGTACATGAGTAGGTATCCCAGTTAATGGTGGGGTAGTGTCAGTCGCACATCAGTAGTGTGTCTGTTTGAACCCTACTTTCCAGTATACCAAGAAGTGAGGACCATTAACCGTGGTGTATGGTGGGGGATCTGTAGCAAGTTACAATTTGTATAGCAGTTATGGCCAGAGTTAGTTGCACTTGGGTAACCTCTGATGCATTGTGCTAAGCAACCAGCCTGGAGGTGTGGATGTCCTTAGGAAATATGGACACATCTCCACCATGGGTGTTCCGGTTCTGGTTACATGACTGAAAGATGTGGTATGAGTAATAGCCTGGTAGTGCAGGGGGGCTCTCAGGAGCCTAGAAGCAGGTCTCAGTCACTGCACAGATATTGAAGTGGTCCATTACAAGGAGTGCCTCGGGTGAGTGTGTTTGAGATGAAGACGTCAAGCATTGAGTAGCATTACCCTCAGGTTTTGCTTGCCTGTTCCTGTTATGGTGGTGAATATGTTATTTGAACCATGCCTAAAACAGGCACTATAGGAGCAACAAGATCCTTAGCCATTATCCGGAATCCCAGGGCTGACAGGTGAAGGCCATCTGTGCCAAAGCATCGTATTCTGTCGACCATGTCATTCAAAACAGACAGATACTGGATACCCTTGGAATGACACCAGAAGCATAGCCAATTGTGGAAGTAAATTATTTTGTCCTTGTACTGCGTTATCAGTCTGGGCGATGGTGACCTGAGTGCATAGGTTATGTTGTGGATCCTGTTACCTGACAGACAGCTGACAGCAACTATCACCTTGTGTAGCCTGCTGAGTGGGACATCAGTGTGACCGCCTATAGAGTCACCTATGACTAGTGTGCTGGGTACATTATATCGCCCTATTGGCTGTGGTTGATGGGCACACTGAGTCTGTGGACTATAAGTAATTGGTGTTGTGTTGGGGGATGGGGGCTGCCTGCATTTCTGCTTTGGAGTTCTCTGTTGCCTAGACAGAGTAGTATTGAGAGGTTCCGCAAATGTTGTAGTCTTACTATGTGTGGCCTGTGGTGGGGGAGATCTAGTGAGACTATGTGATGAGTGTGGTGTGGTGCAAACGTTTAACATCCACACATGATTGTCAGGTTCAGTCTGGGTTGGAGAGAGCTTTACCTCCAGCATGGCTAGATATGTGCATCTCCCACAGGTTGTAGTGTTGTATGTTAGGAGGGGAGTATTGACTGTGTACACGAGACAATTTCTATATTGCCTCATGTTGCCCATATTCATCATATAGACAGGCGATAACACTGGGAATTGACACTTGGACATGCCTGAATATTTAACTATTTCCCACTAGATATGTGAGGAAAGTGTGTACAAGAGCTGTTTTACTCTAAGCAAGTGGGAAATGTAAGTACAAACAGTGTTTACCTGCAGGTAATGAGGAGGATTGAGTGCTATAGTAATTAGTAGATTATGTAGTGCTTACATGTTCTGAACAAGTGCTGAGCATGAATAAGCAATACAGATAGGGTGTTGGATAACATAAACACACTGCCCCCCAACAGGTACACAATCACATATCCATGTACACTACAGAGCCCCTGTAACCATAACTATGATGGTACAAGGTGCAATCAGGCTGCATGGGACCTGTCCACATCCCTGGTTGTATCATACACATATGGCAAAAAAGTTTGCTCTACACATACACATCATGTAAAACATAGCTTCATGTCAGTCTGTGAAAACACTGAATGGTGCACACCAACAGTTATCACAACCCAAAAAGTGGAGACACCACTCATAATGGGAGGCACTGCACTACTACCCTGCTGAGTCTGATCTAAAAGTCCAGGAACCTTAATCAACGTATATGTTGTTAGCAGTACAGATGTAGATGACAGTACGGATTATTTCACACTGCATATCATACCTGTGATAGGTCATAGGACATCATCACCCATACTGTGTTCCACCTACACTCAGTATACTAGATGTACATTTGTGTGTCACAGTAGTGTTCTGCCAGTGGACTGTTGACAGAACCAACACTACAAAAGGTGTCTGAGTAATATGTGCATATCACACCAGTACCAGCTACAGTAAAACAGGGTTAATTTGTTGTAATCCCCCTCATTGTAGACCATGCAACACAGACAAATGTGAGGCATCTTCCTATGTAAGTATGTGAATGGCTATGACCTAGGAGCAATAGCTGACTCAGTGTTGTGGACAACATACAGAAGGGGCTTTGTGGGTGAGGTATGTGACATATATGCACAATCTGACAGCTGCATATTGCATTGTCACCGCTAGGTTAATAACCCTGTACCCATGAACTACCACCTAGGCAGTGGTCAACATAATGGACACTGTGTGTAAAGGATGCTGCTGTGCAGTTTACCTCCCTGAGCTAGTGACGTCGCCAAGCCTATTAACTAGTCATAAGAGACAACCCTAGTCATGATAGGGTGCCATCCATGAACATGGAGATCATTGTACAGCCATACTCATCACTCAAGTGACAGATATCAGATCACATATCACCTTTAAGGGGTATTGGCCATGTTTGGATGGCCGACACCAGCCTTCACAATCCTCATCTCCACTATATAGCATGATGCCTACCCTGCATAAAGACATGTCCAACACTGTGATGTTGGACATGCTACATGTACATATCCTGATCTGAAATACATACATCATGGACATCCACCTTCCTAGTACAAGGGTCGCCACATGCTGGATAGATCCTTGTGCCATACAAGTTACATACCCCTGCCATATTATGCAACCCTGTCCAGCAAAGCTGCACATTTCACCTCTGTCAGACAATGTGTGATGACCGCATGGTAGATGTATCATTAACCATGTGGATCACTTATGTGGCACTGCTTCACCTGGTGCTGGAAACATGGCTGTTGGCTACAGCTAGGTAACCTAACATCCGAGGCTCATACATGGCCCAGGGCATACATACTACTAGATGACCTTGGCTGTACATGCTATAGTTGATAACCCTTCCTGCAAATACCATCAGGCTAGCCAGTGTCCCATGTGTATCATATGTGCAACACAGGCGATACGTGGCAGGATGTTGAACTGCTGTACAGTGCCGTGTAGATGTATATGGCAAAACACATGCATGTAAAGGCTTCCGTGTGCATGTCTGCATTGTCACATGTCATGTCCGTTAAGACAATGTATATGTTTATATGTGACATATACACAGCATCAAGGTCATCAGCATTAATGTGGACTCATCCAGGCATGTGCTGATAGGTAAGAACACCAGTACAGGCAAATAGACATGCCCACATCAAGACAGCATCCACATGGAGTATGCAATTAGGTGACACACATATATGGTGATAATATCCAATCCCCATTGGGTGTCACATGTGTGTGACACAGACATGTCAGTGGTGTCAGTGTCATGAAGATTTGCAAAGACAACTATTTATATGTAATAAATGTGATACACATGTATGTGCAGCTGTATCTCTGTACATCTCTGAGATACTGTGACCTGTCTCCATCATTATGTCTTCCAGGTATGCCCCGAGCAAGGCTCCCAGCCTATACATGCTTGGAGGATGAGGCCCTTATACCTTACCTCCAAGACAACTATGATGTCCTGTTTAGCCATGTGCCACAGGATGCACAGCAGCAGGATGACCTGTGGCAGGAACTTTTCAAGAGGGTTAATGATGTGGTTGGCCATAACCGCACATACCAGCAGGTGCGCAGACACTGCACGAACCTGATCAGACATGCAAAACAGTGTGTGAATGCAATCGCCAGGGAACAAGGTGCAACAGGTGGTGGGCCACCAACCCAGCCCCCACTCACACGTACCGAGGAGTACTGGCCAACCTGGGGACACGGTCAGAACAGCATCCGCAAGCCTTAGCTGACATCATGGAGGTGGGTGCCTCTCAACCACCGAGCCTGGAGTTGCCTGGTAAGTCACTACTGCACATATAACTATTATATCCCATATAGTTGCATGTGTTACTGTACAATATGTAATGTAACATCATATGCAAGGCATGTATACACACATGCCGCATACTATAGTATGCTACTCTGTGTATGCACACATGTGCATACTCCATAGTATATCCTATTGTACTGGTGAATGTGTTAACATGCACATTGCACCCTGTAGCTGTCATACAGGCGTGGATAATGATCATACTGATGTGCCACCCCTATATAGGTACCTCTGGTGTTCTGCTAAGACAGCAGGCCATTGCAGCTGAGACAGTTATAAGTATTAGGCATGTTAATGCACAGATCTATTCACCATGTGACTAATTAACACATGTACACATAATGTATGGTCCAGTCACAATATACAGGTCACATCTGCAATCCATCACAATGGTTACCCATGTGCAATACTTACAAACTAAGTGAAACACCAACATGAAACCTCAAAAACTGTCATTGCTAGATGTGTGGGCAGCTGTGCATACAATGGTGGAGGTGTTGTTCAATGTAGGAACATGTAATACAGATCAGAACTACACATGTGGGGTACATAAACAGTACTACACAGTGAGGTGGAGTATGGGCAGCCCACAGGATTCACTGTGATGTGCCATCTGACATGTCCATGACATGTAGTGTTCCAGCTGCAACATTGTCTCACTATTCCATAAAACATACCCCACATACCAAACATACAACCCTTTGTCTGCATAACCCTGTGTACAGTGAAGTATATGAAATCTATGGGTGTATGTCATATGGGGCAACACAGACATGTGAGATAGATGATCATAACAACTGTTTGGCTAACACATGTTTACACATGGCCATGGAGGATGGCCAGAGACATGTAGCAACACACATTAGATGTGATGTGTTTGTGTGTACACCCTGTTGTTCATTGGCTACACATGGTCCAACTATAGCCTTTGTTGAATGGTTATATTACAGATGTGGAACACTGGACATCCTACAGGCCTGTGCACAGCTTGTGGAGGCGTAACATCATTCAACCACATAAGATGTGTTGAACATCATGACTATGTCACAGCATGGCAGTAGTCACCTGTACAGAATCCATATACATACACAGACAACCACATCAGGCCACAGATACAGTACATTTCCCTTGCTGCTGTTGGACATCACTGTCAGCCCTGCACCTCGTGTGTCTGGTACACAAATGTCATGTGGGACATGGTGTACTGACAAGTCTGCCATGTGTGGACATGGTTGCCAGGCAGCTAAAATATGTTTGCAGATATGCTGGGGTGTCATCCGTATGGCCTTCGATGACCTGTGTCACACATTCCACATCATGGTTTAGTGTGTATACACCTCAGCAACGTGAGTCACAATCCACAGTATATATGTATTGTGTATGCACACAGTCATGGCTATGCACTATGTCTGTAATTCACACTGTATACCAATAGAGACACCTCATGATTCCATGCAATGGTACTGTGTCTGTACTTCACACCGTATAACAATATAGATGCCTCATAATACCCTGCAATGGTCATGCACATCTGCTAACTGTGCATTTAATCTGTAGGGAGGACAGACAACACTGCAATGTGATACCATTACCCCACTGTATAAGTGACAGGACACCATTGTGTTAAACATGTATGCATGTCAATGCACATGTCAGCAGATTACATGTCATACTACATGTTAATGTCAAGGTCATATGCCACATATCAGCCATGTGTACTGTTAACCTGTGCTGGTCCACATGGTGTAACTCAGGGATGCATGCTTACTACCATGATTATGTGAAATGCATGGTTTCTGCTATGACACGTGCATGCTGTTGTGTGCAACCCACGGATTTCTGATAACTACCACTATTATTGTCTGAGCTGCATGTTGTTTGCTGTATCACATGCATGTTGCATGCCTTCTGTCATATCACATGCATGGTGTGTGTCTGTGTGTGTCTGTGTGTGTCTGTGTGTGCCTGTGTGTGTCTGTGTGTGTCTGTATTGTAATGTAGAGTATTTGTTTGCCTTCACAGGTGATGTAGGTGCATTACCATCCTGCGGTCCATCTGATGTTAGTGTCCCCACAGACTCTAGCAGTGATGATGAACATATGCTTGAGGCACAGGCAGGGTTATCAGGGGCTGAATCTGTGCCATTGGTTGCCATTCCGCCTATATTCCCCTCATCCCCGCACACAGATCTCATGCTAACACATACCCCATCACCAGTGGCCATAGAGGAAGGACAGTTGGTGTGTGGTAGCTTGGAACAGGAAAGTGTGGTGGCTATGGAAGGTATGTATTCACACCATGGTGTCAGACAAATGACTGGAGATGGGCCACACAGGCATGTGGCCAGTGCTGCTCGTAGGAGGACCTCTGTCCGACATGCCCCTGCAGGACAGAGCGCAGCAGCTGGTGTCACCAGATGCATATTTCAGGTTGTAATGGTGGCACAGGCACGTGCTGAATGGTAGAACAGAGAAGGGCAGAGGCTTCAGAGGGCTGCTATACATTCTTTAAATGACAACATCCAGGCATTGGCAAATGCTCAACAGCAGATTGCTGAGGTTTTGGACAGATGATTGAGTGACATGGTTGGAATCCTTGACCATGGCATGGCAATCTGTGAGTGTGAGCTGTCTGTGCTGGAACATCTGGTAGGAGTGAGGTGTAGGGCATGTGGATGTAGGCCAGCTACATCACCTGGTGCAGGTCTACGTGAACGAGCTATCTCACATGCCTGCTCCCATAGTGGTGGTAGCAGCAGCAGTGCAGCTGGTGCTGTGCTGTTCACACCAGGACACAGCAGGCCATGTGCACATGGCCCTGGATGGTCCCAACGGGGACAAGGTTCCAGTGGACATGTGTCATCGGAGAGTACTCAATCTGCACCTCTGCCTGGTAGTGCCCGTGCAACCCCTGGCAAGCACAGGTCATGTGGCCATGGCCAGACACCGTGAGCTATAAAACCTGGTCTGTACAGTCTGGAACTGTCAATAATACCCCTGTGTAGGCCAGATACATGGCAGAACTGTGTGCACACATACACGCACACACCAGAAACAGCTGTAGGGCACCACAACACTCACATGCATAAAAACCACACATGGCCAATTAGATCACAGGCCCTAACCCACACACATGATGTCATCCACTGGTGCAGCCTAGGCCCCTGGCAAACATTATCACCCTATGCATATGATGATGCCTGTGCTGCATCCCTGTCATCCACACCATCAGTGCAGGGACATGCTCATACGGTCTGATGCACAGGGTGAACAGAATAGGGAGATAAGTGACACGCAGCAGACATACCATGTAGTACAGGTTTAGAATGCATTGTTTTCTGTTCACAGTATGTGTCTTGGTAACAACAGTAACAGCATGTTGGTCAGGTCTAATTGCATGTGCCGTTGAGTGTCAGTGTTTGCAGTTTCCCATGTGTAAATGTGGACTACTCACAGGTATGTATGGCAATACCAGCATGCTATTTGTAGCTTCAACCTCACTGTTAGAAAGGCTGACATTCCAAAGATGTCTACACATCTACTGATCCAGGAGCATGGGAGCTGTGTACTAAGCTACAGTGGCTAGACACATGACATCCATAATGGTTGACATCACAGGTACAGTTACATGGGGCGGGGAATTTATATAGCAGTCTAGCTGATGACAAGGGTAGAGGCCAGTTGATAGCTTGAGGCCTCACTGTGTAGCAGTAATACACATTCACATTACAGGATGATAGCACACAACTACACATACACACACACACACACACACACACACACACACACACACACACACACACACACACACACACAAACACAGGTATTTGCATACATGTATTCAGACACACCTTAACACGCCCACACTCACAGGGTCAATGACACTGTAACACACACACACACACACACTTGATAGTGTTGAGGGGAGGACCCCTGCCTATGTGGTAATCACCATTACAGTACTGTGCACCCACATGACACGATACAGAGAATACACATGTACAGGTAGTCAGTAATGCCTAAGATCAATGGCATCAACAGGGTAGTAGATTGCATCACCTGGAGGGGTTAGGGGTCCTATCTGTTCAATATGGTAACATACATCCTCACTCCATGGACCAGACAGCCATACATACATACACACACACACTGTAGAGTCCACAATTGAATGCACCTATGTTATGCACATATAGATAGCTCACATGTGTGTGATACACACCACACCTTTGCCTATGCCTTGCTTTCTACAATGCAGTATGTACAGATCTCTACAACAGTGTATAGGAATGTGAGTAAAAATTGGGATGTATTCCCCACTATACATGGCATATATGGACACACAAGCAAACACACATGGCAGTACTGTGAATCAAACACCTGCTATCTTACGATACATATGACAGACATGCAGCAGTATTGCCCACATTACAATGTGTACCGATGCTGCCTTTGGCAATTGTGCTGATATATGCACATGGGAGGTCTTAAGTGTTAGAGGTGTCAAGTGATTTACAGTCAGTGACACCCTGACCACTGTGTAGGTTGTATGTTTTCCCCTTCAATTAATAGAAACATAGCTTAGTGTTTGCACATGTTGCTGTAGGACAGCTTGTGACACACCTGTGAGCTGTCTTCAGCCAACATCCATCTGCAAAGATGGCCCACCACTTAGTTATGTCCACACATCCGTCCATACCTGATGTACATCTTACAGTACTGTCAGTATATCACCATATACAGTTGGCAATGATGGGGCTGCATTGCAACTGCATGTTGTAGTAAGACACATGTCACCTGCAAAAGTCAGCTACTGCACACTCTTGGTAGCTGAAGGCACACCACTACATGTACATGTGTGTAGGTCCTACATTCCTGTCATTTAGTCATGTTTGTAGGCATTGCAATTGGTGGACATGTGTGATGACATACATGACACATGGACTGTTGTATGATATGCTAGTTGTCATGGGTAACCAGTACAGAGGGAATGTTAACTCAGTCAACATTGATATCACACCTTATGTACTGTTAGCATTCAACTACCATGGACCTACCTTCCATGTGCATGCGTGTAATTGCTGTAGCCACCTGTCTACATGAAGGACAGCAACAGCTATGCTATGCACATATGTGTTGTGTGTGTGTGTGTGTGTGTGTGTGTGTGTGTGTGTGTGTGTGTGTGTGTGTGTGTGTGTGGCATGTACATATCCATGGCAGGTACATGTATGTCATATGCAAACATGAGGGTGTTTACTGGTGTACAGCAACAGTCATCTGTTACTGCTGTATATGACCCAGGGCCCCTGATATGTGTACAGCCGACCTGGTTATGAACAGTGGTATCATTGCATTGCATAACATATGATGCAACTGTGTCAGTACATGGGTAGTCTGCACAGTTGATGTAGAGCTAGGTCCAGTCCACTGGTCATGAGTCACATGGTGTTGTACTAATATATGTTCTATCACTTGTATGGATGTGTGTTGCTGGTCCAAGGACATGGTGATATCTGAGGTCTGCATCCTAGAATGCAGCTATTGACACAGTGATCTGCACCTGACACATCTGTGATGCCTTTTGAGGGTGTACTGGTCAGTACACATGAGTGGCCTTCATGTACGTGGGGACACCACCACCTGGAGCAGTCCGTACCGGTGTTATGGCCCACATGTCTGTATCTGAGGTATACGGTGGCAGTGCTATTGTGCACAACTGAGCCTTTGGCCAGGTGTTCCTCACTGCACAGATGTCAGTATTCCCCATTGTTGGATCTACATTGGGCAGCTGTGATTATGAACACTACACATCTAGCACTGTTTAGCATACACATACAATGCAGTTGTCCTCTAGGTGTCAGCGTGTTAACCTGGTCTCAGGACATTCATCTATGAATGGCACTATATGGGTGAAGTAGCCACTCCTGGCAGGACATCACCATGGGTGGTAGTAGTGTGCCAGGTTTAGATTGGTACATCTAAGGTGACGGACAGCAGCAGACGTGTAGAAGACCGGTGTCAGATATATGTAGTGCAGCGTTCCTGCTAACAATGACAACTATCGACACCGGAGTCCATTACAATGTGTTGTTCACGTCTAACTGTAATAGCATGGCCACTGTGCCCTTCTGTGTTTAGAATCAGAGTGCATACAAAACAGCCCTTTGCTACTAAGTGTGTGAGCATGCCCAGTATAACGTTGTGTAGATGGACACATAGTACATTCCAAACGGCCGTGTGCTACTAAGCGTGTGAGCATGCCCAGTGACACCTTGTGTCAGTTATGTGCCTTTATGTGTACGGGCATGGCCATTGTAACCCTGTATAGCGATAGTAGTCATCCAGTCAACAGATGGCCATACCCCACTTCAGGATGGATTCCTATATTGAACATACAGGTTCACAGGTATGTACATCATAACTGCAAGCATCCATGTCGATGTCCACATTCCTAGAAGGTCTTATTGACAATCTTGAAAGGTGTAGTGTCTGTGGCATGGCTCGTATCTATGTAGTATTGTAATAGTGGTCTGTAGATAGGTAGTTGTCCTGATCCCACCACTGGCGTGTGTCTGTCTCTGTCTGCCTGGGGACAGAAATATGCTTTTAGACTGCTCACACTCCATAAATCCCTATCGCCGTCTTTGCCAATGCTGATGATGTCACCCACCTAGAAGTACACCTCCGGGAGTGCTGTTTCCCAGTAATCTCGATAGTGTGTTCAGTAACTGTGTAGTGTGATAAGATAGTTAGGTCTATGTTCTAATCCCAGCCATGCCAACTATGTGTGTGTGTGTCTCTCTCTGTCTGCCTGGGGACAGAATAATGCTTTTAGACTGCCCGCTCTCCATACAATCCCTATCGCTGACTTTTCCATTGCTGATGATGTCACTCACCTAGAAGTACACCTCTGGGAGTGTTGTGCCCTAGTAATCTCAGTAGCATGTTCTGTAGCTATGAAATGCTGTAGTGTGATGAGGTAGTTAGGTCTGTGTTCTAATCCCAGCCATGCCATCTGTGTGAGTGTGCGTCTCCGTCTACCTGGGGACAGAATAATGCTTTTAGACTGCTCGCACTCCATACAATCCCTATAGCCTTTTCCATTGCTGATGATGTCACCCACCTAGAAGTACACCTCTGGGAGTACTGCATCCTAGTAATCTAGGTAGCGCATTCTGTAACTGCATAATGCTATAGTGTGATAAGGTAGTTAGGTCTGTGTTCTAATTCCAGCCATGCCAACTGTGTGTGCCTCTGTCTGCCTAGGGGCAAAATAATTCCTTTAGACTGCTCACACTCCATACAATCCCTATCACTGACTTTTCCATTTCTGATGATGTCACCCACCTAGAAGTACACTTCTGGGAGTATAGCATCCCAGTAATCTCTGTAGCACGTTCTGTAACTGTGTAATGCTGTAGTGTGATAAGGTAGTTAGGTCTGTGTTCTAATCCCAGCCATGCCAACTGTGTGTGTGTCTCTGCCCATCTGTCTGGAGACAAAATAATGCTTTTAGACCACTGACACTCCATACAATCCCTATCACCGACTTTTCCACTGCTGATGATGTCACCCACCTAGAAGTACACCTCTGGGAGTGCTGTGTTCCAGTAATCTTGGTAGTGCATTCTGTTACTGCGTAATACTGTAGTGTAATAGAATAGATAAGTAGGTGCCCTATTCCAAGGCATAACAGGTGTGTGTGTTTGGCAGTCATATCCTATGTGTTGGTGTCTGTGAGTGGCTAGCTACTGGATGTGTTGAAGAGCATATTTTGTTGTTTTCCTATATAGTGGCCATAAATGTCACAATCGCCCAAGAGACTGGGTTGGCAAGACATGCACATACATTTGGCAATAGGTCTGGTGAGTAATGTCAGCAGCCCTACTCTTACCCTTAATACAGTCAGAACCCGTGTGATGCACAGAAACACACTTGCCTTGATATTAATACCAGTACATAATGCAGGAGGTGCATGTGGTTTCCTTTTCATTCTTGTCTAATGCTTTGGTGTCACATGGTCCACTGTTGAGATATATATTCTATATCTACATATGTAAATGTTTATGTGTGTATATAAATATATATATATATATATATATATATATATATATATATATATATATATATATATATATATATGTGGACATTAGCACACATAAATCTACATGATGGAATACTTGTCCTATACTGTTGAATGCCTGTGCTGGATGATCTGTACGTGATAACCTCAGATGTATGTATATCTGCCATGGCTTAGTGGTAAAACACATCGTCTGTGGTGTGCAAAGCTGTGCAGAGGCTGCTTGTTTTGTTGCTGGAAAGAACAAGGGACATTGAATACGGTGATAGTAAGGGACTTTTAACCAGTTGTGTGTGAGTCTGTGCGACAGTAATCAGTGGTTATTTTTGGGGAGGCTCAGTATGGGTCATGTAACTATGCATTAGAAGACAATACTATGCAAACGAGGTGGAAAATAGTGAATCCCGTTTATCCCCAGGGTGTGATACAGGTCCCAAGAGTGTATGTGTATAGATAGCCGGGTGCAGGACTCGAATATAGGTGAAAGCATGGGGGGGTGTCAGGCATACTGTACGTAGATTGGAGCCCTGTGTCTCGGGATTGCTCCTGGTTTAGCACAGCTAAGCTAGGGGTGTGTCTATACCTGCCTTCTGCAATTGGGAGGGACAACAGCAGTAGAAGAGTAGTCAAGGTGAACAAGCTGGGCAAACAGGTGATAATTATCACAATCAGCAGATTACAGGCCCAGCCCGGCCCAGAACACTACGATAAAGTGAGCAAGCACCATACTCATGAGTTTTTCCACACTCTACACCACCGGGGGGGACATTTTACAAAACAATTCAATGAAATGAGAAGGGCTGCAGCAGATAACATAGACCAGCATGTGCAGGAGGCTGAGGATGGTGAGGATGTGAATGCTGCCAAACAACCCCCAGTGAGGAGGCAGAGAAGACTGTACAGACCAAGGGTAACCTACCAGAGGATAAATGAGCTGGAGATAGTGGAGTGCTATGGGGTGGACAGAGACCTCCTACAGCAGATTGTTGAGCTGTGCCGGCCACTCCTGACACATTGAACAGGCCGAGGGGAACCCATCCCAGTGTTTACCAAGGTATGTGTAGGCCTAGGTATACTAGCCACAGGTACCTCCCAAAGCACAACTGGGGATATCATGGGGATCTCACAGGCATCTGCATCCAGAGTATTCCACCAGATCCTGGATGCCAGGTCACCACATGCCAGTGAGCACGTACATTTCCTCAACACACATGAGGTGTTGACCAGCAATATGCGTCTCTTCCACCAAATGGCAGACTACCCTGGGGTAGTGGATGCTATAGCCTGCATGCAAGTATGCATGAAGCACCACCCGGTGAGCAGGGTAGGGCCTACATTAATCTCAGGGGCATCCCCTCCATCAACTGCCAGGTCGTATGCGATGCCCAGGGCATTATACTGAATGTGTGTGTGCTGGCTGCCCTGGAAGCTATGACAATTCCAATATATGGCATCTGATGCAGCTGTACCACAGCTATGCTAATATGGCCATCCCCTACAGTCACCTAGTGGGGGATGCTGGGTACCCACTGGAGCCGTAGCTGATGACACCCATCAGAAATGCACACACACCTGAACAACTATGCCATAATCAGGCACACGCACAGGCAATACATATAATAGTGCCTGTGTTTGGGATGCTCAGGTCACAGTTCCAGTGTCTGGACACATCCGGTGGAGCCTTATAGTATTCACCAGCTACATACACCCACATTTTTATAGTATGTGCTATGCTACACAATATGATCCTATGGAAATAGCTGCAGCAGGAACAGCATGAGGCAGGGCCACACAGCCCCCCACCAATGCAAAGGCCTGAACAGGCACAGAGTGACTCGGAGGAGGAACAACCTGAGCTGGACCCAGTAGGCGGAAGGAGGCATGCCCAGTATGACCTGGCCTTGGCAAAGAGGCAACACATAGCATACGCACTGACACAGTAGGTACCCAGGGAATGTCACCATCTCTAACTCACACAGACAGTAAAAGGGATGCCAAACATGACACTACCTGTGCTCTGCCATGTATAGGAAGTGCATTGTATGCATCCGACATAGGCAGCCCTCCAGCACCATCATCAGGTTTGGCACACCCTCAAGGTAAGTCAATCAAACTACCAATTGGCAGTTGTATTAGAATGTGTTGTTACCTGTAGCTATGGTATGGATGTGAGCATGCAAGGGAATTTGGTGGCCGAATGTTAAGGCAGCGGACAGTACACATCCATAGTGGCACCATGACATCTGTAGCACATACAGGGGTCACCATAGTTGCCAGTAATACACAGGGTGTCATAACCCATGCGTGTAATGGGCTGGGCATCATATGTGTCCATACAGCCCACACAAGTCTCAACCAGCTGGACAGGTGTAGACTAACACAGACAAATGCTGTACTATGACCTCTGAATATGCCCAATGGATGACACCCCCCCACAGACCCACACAGACAGACTACAGCAGGCCAGGCAGTTGGATGTAGGTTGTGAAGGCTAGGACGTCTGAAACTAATATGTTGGAAATTAAAGCTAAGATCTGGAGTACACTGGTATGCCTCTAGCCAATAGGTAGGTCTACACACTGAAATGGAGTACCTGACATACCAGTACAGTAGTAGCAAAAGTGTACAAGTGTCAGCTGTGCCCCCTTCCAACATACACATGTAACAGTCAGGTGCGCCCCCCCCCCCGGTGCTGTGTAAGAATGTGGATACAGTCGGATGTCCCCTCATGCTGTGCAGAAATGTAGCAACAGTCAATGCCACATGACCAATGGATACCCTGCAGACACAGCATGCCACCTGTCAGTGTACAACGCAGAGGTTGGCACCACAGTACTGACTACCTGGACATGTAACATGTGATACAGTTGACCATACTGGGCATGCTCAAACACATGAAGGTATGATGGCAATGTCAGTCGAAAACATGCGGAATGGTCATACTGGGCATGCTCACACATGTAAACACAAGACGGCCAGGTCTGCAAACACCAGTGGTCCGGACATATCTGCCAGTACATTGCTATACTGTTGGATGACAGTGCTGTATGGTATGTGTGTGGTACTGTCCATTGTCTGTATATTTGCCATGGTGTATTGGTAATTCACATTAGCTGTGTGTGCAGGGTGTTGCTACCAACAATTGCAAAGGACGGTTATTCGTTTGCAGCCAGAATGAGCCCTTTGGATGCGGACTGAGTAAGGCACATTGGAGCAGTTGGGAGCGGTTGTGCATGGGTTTGCGTGGTGTTAAGCACTGCTGACCTCTGGTTACAGTTTCGTACACTTGGTTAGACTCCACATTTCTTTACCAGTGCAATACTCGCATACTGGTAGCCATACACACTTACACCCGCTCGCTCCCGCACTTGCACATGCACCGACATTGGTGCTTGAATGTGTCACTCACGCTGGGTGGGCACGATCCCTTGTGATGACTATTACATTGGACTACATGACTACAGTATCGGGTATGGCTGACCATTAGGCGATGGCATGGCATTCGACTGTACGGAATCTGCGGTCTGTCCGGTGAATTAATTATATTGTATGCGTGTTCCTCATACAATCTGCTCCCATCTGGCTGATACATGGGAACCGATATTCTGCAATGCAGACAAGTAAATGTGTTTTGGGACCCACATGCATCTGCCAGGTTATGCTACCGCATACCTATTGTAGGTTTGCCACCTTTTAAATTGGCCGTAGTGAGACTTTAGGATTAACACCTGTCCCACTTTGCATGGGACAGTCCCTCCTTAGGCGTATGTGTCATGCGAAAATAATCAAGACATAGCAAATGTCCTGATTACAGGACAATATTATATTCTACGTTTCTCTAATAGTTGCATGTAACAGTTATTGTATATACAACACTTCTGTATGTTATGTGAAGTAGCATAAGCAACTGGACTGCTACTAGACTTAAGCTTTTATTTGTGCTAATACATATAGTTCTGTACTATGCAAGGCTGTAGGTATGTTCTGACCTGGTACATCTGACATTTCTATGGAGCAGGTCCCACTTTGCCCATTTGGAAAGGTAGCAGCCCTATAGGACCTATATGTAGAGATGTCAGATTTGGCAAGGCAACACATACTCACAGCCAGTAGAAAATAGACTACTTCACCGGTTTGCATAAGTAAAGGTTATTCTTGTAGAATTATAGCTGCTAATACTGTTTCCTATAACATCTAGGTGTTTCAGATACAACATAATCGTTTTATGCAACCACTGCAGACATTATATGGATTCTTTGCCCTAAATCACAGGCCATGTGCCATAATAACATTTATTTTGCAGGACACAACTGCCAAAAGAGGAGTGTCCCTCGCAAAGGTGAACAGGTGGTTGCCCCAACCTATTATGCTATCATCTACCAAAGGTAGTCGGCGGAATATGCATTTTCCATCACTAGCAGACCTCACATACGAATGGAGAAGAATGAACACTGAATAAGGGACACTGCATAACACCCTCAGGGACACATTTAGATGATTGGTACTATTAACCTGACACACTGACAGTTCCAGAGCATATGTATTCATACACATTTGTTGAGATACATGCTGTTTATGACTCATACATGTTGTCATTAGTCATTATGCATATTCCGCCACCTGTTGACCTAATATCATTAGTTCTGGAAATGTTTAGTTAGGACTGTGTTAGATTCTGATTCGTAATCATGGACCTGCATGATAACCGGGTACAGTTCACTGATATAGTCCCTATGTGTTCCCCCAATGGTTTACGGACTATCCAGTAGATGTGCTCTTACAGTTTGGGAGGTATGGGTGTCTGCTATGCCCACATAGGAATATTAATTACTTCCATGGGACGGGCCTAATACATCTCTGCCAACCAACACCTGCACACTTAGGACCATTACTGCATACTCATGATTCACCTATCTGACACGCCTCTACAGCACTCATCCTTACTGTGAGCGCAGCTGGGGTATGAACACACCCCTACACACTGCCCACTCTCCTCCTCTCAGGACACATGTCATACATTTTGTCAACCCATGTGTTATCAGACTTGCACAACCTGCTGTTACATGTACAGCTACCTCCTGATCACATCAATCATTAATGGTTCGCCTACAAGGCAAATTTTTGGTGTCCCGCAAGGGACCCCATGATCCATGTTTAAAGTGTAGACCTTGCAGATCTCTCCCACTACTAGTTTCCTGCTGGGTCTGGAAAGCAGCGGTGTATTTACCTTTATTGCATGTCTGTATGTCTCACCGGCCTAGTTGGGGGCATGTGGGAGGTAGACGTTTGTTTATTGGACCTCCCACTAACATATGCCTGGTCTGAACATATGTTACCCATAATTGCTGTAACGTAACCTAGGTATGTACATGTGTATATCTTCAGTAACATATATATATATATATATATATATATATATATATATATATATATGTATATATTTTGTATATTTGTTTGTCTGTGCACATTCATATTATTTATGTCAATAAATGGAGTGCATGTGTTACAGAGAATGTACTTCAACATATTGTTGTCTGCATGTGCGTATGCATATATACCTATTACGTACTAGCTGACCTATACAGGGCAGTCCACTGGAACCGGCACAACCAACCCTGGCACTCCTGGATCCATAATCACATACCCATAGTTCCTGCACCCCACCAGTGTTGAGTTTCCATGAGTAACAGCCATTATCCACCTGATATCACAGCCATGACACATCTTTACACATTGTCCTCTCCAGAGCGTTTGGGGCCCTGCACACATTTTGTACCACCTCGTGTATTCTCAAGGTCTCCCGCCATTTATATTTGCACATCCGTGCCTTTCCTGGTGTTATGGATTACAGGCATTTGCGATTTACAAGTATAGGTGGTCCCAACATGGACTACATTCCGTCTGTGTGTAATGTAGACGTAGCAGTTCAATGATGTTATGACCACTGGTAGAATCCTGCCTCTGGTGTGAATAGTGGTGCTCTGTTCACTCTTGGGCAGCTTTATCTGACATACGCTGCAAGCACTATATAATACCTTAGTTGCTCTAGATTCCCTTCACAACCCTTGTGTATGCTTTATTCTTATGGGGTTCATTCTTCAAATATATATATATATATATATATATATATATATATATATATATACATATATATATATTTCATGTCTGTGGATATATATCTATACACACACACACACATATATATATATATATATATATATATATATATATATATATGTGTGTGTGTGTGTGTGTGTGTGTGTATATATGTATATATATATATATATATATATATACACACACACACATATATATATATATATATATATATATATATATATATATATATATATATATACATATCTGTGTATATAAATTACTTCTGTACATAAAAACATACATTTGCCATTTGCTATGCTGGGAGCTGCTTACACCCACAGGTGCACTCGCATATGCTTACTGTGAGTTACTTATGTTTACTGCCACTTATTTGTGCTTATGTGTGCCTTATTCATTAAGACAGTGCCACTTTGATTGAAGGAATCCGGTTAATGGCCCCATGCGAAATGCACGTTCACCTTTACATGTTTAAATGTTGGCTTTACAGCACAGCAACATTCATTCCACAAGGAAATGATATGGGCTATAGTCAAACTTGAACCGGGAATGCCTTTACGTTAGGCGGATGCTCTAACCACTATACTATTGGTGTTCTGCTTCATTTATATGTATACCCATGTTTCATAGTTACCCGAACACATGCCTCAACACTTCACTTACACAGCAGGCATCCATTCTCCTGCTGGGAAAGCCACAGTACTACACATACGCTATTCCCTATTCCCTACTGCTCTATACCCATGCTGCATGTTTACTCACTCCGAGGATATTCAGAACTCCAAAGCTTATAGTCCTGGCACATACGTGTGTTTGATTGTGAGGGTGTTCTTGTGGTCATCTGAGTTTAGGCTTGTCCGACTGGAGACTGGAACAGCCCTGTTTGAAAGTCAGAATTAGCACGTGGACAGAGACTGACTGGCTTGATATATCAGCACTACATGGTACGTGGTGGGGGGGTTTCCACTGGTGTTTCCCTTCACATTCATTACGACTGCTTTATTGTGACCCTGTTCATTCATTCATATATATATAATATATATATATGTCTGTACATACACATACATATACACCTACATACCTATTTATATTTCCCATACTGTTGAATGTCCACCGCGCATCCCCGCTGGCTTTACCTCCCTATATCCGATGGACATTATTCTGGCCATCACATAAAATTAGTGGCCCTTGCATGTCTTGGACCCAGAAATAGACACACCTTAATCACTGGTTTGACCACTACACCATCCGTGGTACATTCCGCATGGATGGTAGCTAGGATATATGACTTCACTACAGATATTCAACAGTACTGGCAACAAATGTGACAGTTGGTTGGTGTACATATTTGTACGGACCTCTCAACCACTCAGGGACTAATTCCAACAGTAACAGGGACAAGGCAAGGACAAATCAGGGACAATCACGGGCACTTTTACAATATTAGTACTATTAACTTGAAACGTTGACAGATTCAGAGCATATGTATTAATACTTATTTTCTGAAGTAAAATTTGTCTATTACTCTTAATTATTGTCATTATTCATTCAGTGTAATTCAACACCTTTCCTCCAATGGTCACTGGTTTTAGGGGGGATTAAGAGGCTGGCCAGTTATTGTGCGAATGCTCTGACCATTGGTAGGGTTGCCACATTTTCATATGGTCAGGATGGGATATATTCGGGACACACCAGATTTTTCAGGCCAACACATACCCACGGTCAGTACAGGGTTTAGAACTTTACTTATTTTCCTTGATGAGAGCTTATTCTTGTAGCAGTTTAGTTGCTTATTCTGTTTCTTGTAAGATTTATGTATTTTACATACAGAAATAACTGTTTTAGGCAACTGTTACATGAAATATGGTACAAAATTATTTCCTACACTCACAGGACATTTGCCATTGTATTATTTTTGGTCAGGACACACCTACCCAAACAGGGACTGTCCCTCACAAAGTGGGATAGGAGGTACCCTGCTTACGTCAGCACCTTAATCACCCTATATCCAACTGCCACTATGCGAATGTGTAAAGAATATATTCTCGATAATTCATGTGGGGAACCATGCATCTAATGTGTAAAGTATATATTCTCGATAATTCATGTGGGGAACCATGCATCACGGTCAGGTGTTTAATCCCGGGTAGTAGGTTCTGCATGACCGGCTGGAGGCTGAGCAGTCTCGTGAACCACTACTGCACATACAACTTGTGTCCAGATGTCTACAGGACTGGACATCGTGTCGTGACACCAAGCCTGATGTTTACACAGGATACCTATCCCATGAGGGATATCCAAAAATTGAACAAGCCAATAATCTTCGATATTTTTGGATTTACGAAAACGTGATAGGGGTTTACATGCAAGGGATACATAGTTTGCAATCCTGACACTGCCTAGGGTGAGACTGCTGACTAGATAAGAGTAGTGGTCACTATGTGCAGATATGGCTGCGCCAAGCTAGCAGCCCGAGTATGGCTGGATTTGGTGGACGTTCAGGAATGGGGGGGGGGTGGGTTGTGTGCTGTAGAGGGGATGATGGGTATTCAATTATGCATCCAGGTGTGTTGTAGTTGGATGGCTCAGTTCAGTCCAGACCATTATGTGGGTATGTGCCGGTGAAGTTTCTGTACATGTGTATCGCACATTTTAATATTCATATGTTTGTGGGATTGTGTTCTACAGTATGGCCTGTCAGGTTGTATTGTAGATGTGTATGTTTGTTCTTTGTGTTTCTTTCTGATTCACCCACTGCTCCCTCATACACCTCCAGTTCACCTATTTTGCATCCAATACAGTCTCCCCTTTGTGAATTATTACATTACCTGCCCCCCCACACCCATATTCAACACACTCCATCCATCCCTTCTCTGGTTGATGGCCCATGGCACGGTCAAGGGAACACATTGCATACACTACATATCTCTGGTACCTGTATGGTTGTGAGGACTACCCTAGCATTTTTCATCTTCCACATGCTGTACATCACGCACATAGGTACACACAAATACTTATCTTTCAATGACATGGTAGGTAGACCCAGGTAATACCTGTTCATCTTTGGCCAATCCTGACAAGGACGCCTTGGACAGCAAATGGGCAGATTTTTGGGCGAATGCTCTGATCATTGGTAGGGTTGCCACCTTTTCATATAGGCAGGATGGGATATATTCGGGACACACATCAGATTTTAAAGGTCAACACATACCCACGGTCAGTATAACGGATAGTACTTTTGTTTAATGCCTAAATGTAAGCTTATTGTTGTAGCAGTTTAGCTGCTTTTTCTTTTCCATTTACTTGCTTATTCTATTTCTTGTAACGTAGGTATGTTACATACAGAAATAACTATTGTATGTGACTATTACATAAGATGTGGGACATAATTATGTCCTACGATCGCAGGATATTTTACATTTATAATGGTTTTGGTATGGACACAACTGCCCAGAGGGGGACTGTCCCTCACAATGTGGGACAGGTGGCAACCCTGACCATTGGGCTAGACTTAGCTATTGGCGGCGCACTAACACGATGCATTTTGCTTCCACTTGGTATAACTATCAACACTACAGTAGAATATGGGCACGGGGTTTTAAATGTCATTTGTTCAAGGGATGGGGACTCAATATTCAGCTATGTGCATTTGTGTTTGCATCTTATTTTGTTTTTGAAAAACTGTTTTGCATGCTTTGCATACGTTTCAGTATCCACAGACACTGACAGGTGTGATTACTATTGGAGGCAGGCTGTAATATTCAGCATTTTAGATTGCACGTAAATAGCCGACATGTCCACGCCTCTGTGCAGTGCTTCGACACACCCCATTCACTCGTGCACATTTCCTATGCACGTGGATGTGGCAGCAGCACGCCTTCATTTATATGCATATGGTGCTACTGCACCATCTCTACTCTGCACGGTCAGTGCAAGCCTAACGCTGTCCTTGTGCCAAGCTTCATGAATCCCGGGGTCAGTCTTTTAAACATATTGGCAACAAGACATTTTATGAATTAACTTTTGAAACTGATGGACTGACTATGAAAGTACTGCTTAACCTTCAAGCTTCCAAACAAAACAAACCAAACAAATGCTACAATAAAACAGCAAATGCCACTAACTCATTAAACAGAACTCATCATGGCTTACCCTTAAAACAGATTGATTGGCTTGACTTACCCAAACAACTCCTTTACAACCAACTTATCCTAGTCCACAAATTAATATACAAACCAGAAAAAAACAAAGATCTACTAGACTTACTGCATACAATTACCTCTGCTAAGCCACTTTAATCTGAAAACAAAATTCTCCTCACTACCTACAAACCACACCTTTCAGCTGGAACCTCTCTACATACCTCTCAACTGTACAGATTTTTGCAGAATGTCCAGATTTTTGCCTCATATTTTTGGTGTGTTCCTCCTAAAATCTGTACTTTTCTGGCAAATAGCTGAGTATTGATGTCATTAAATAATGACAAACATTTGAGTTTAAGACTCCAAATCCTTCAGAAAATTCATGCTAATGCAAAACCTATTATTTTATCAACTTTCTAAGTTTGTAAGAGCACTATTTAAAATCTGTCCATATTTGTCCCTCATCATTTTAGGCTTTGTCCAGATTTTTTGCTCTAAGAGGTTTAGAGGTATGCCTCTCTATATTCCAGCTGTGTAGCCTACCAAAACCAAAATAGGCTGCCTTCTCTATAGCTATAACCCAGCTACATCCTGAAGCCGACTCTCCTTGGAAATAAAATACCTCCAGCATAACAAAAGTTTCAAATTAGCCACAAGGAAATAGCTAAAAGCAAAGTGGTCTTGCCACTGTAGCCAACCACCATGAAACCACCATCCTTTCAGCTATTTCACCACCTCATTCTTAATGTATCTCTAACACTATTCCCCTGCCTCTTCTACCTCTTCCCTTCCTCTGTCTCCAACCACTCAATTCTTACAGTCTCAAAACAACCTACCTGTCTAGTCTGTCTCCTATACTCTACCACCCCTACATCTCCTACTAGCCATTCTTACTTTCCTTTCTTGTTTCCAAACTCCTATACAAATAGATCCTACCCACTTTAAATAAGCATCTGCCTAACTATTAACTCATTTTGCTCTAAGCAGCTTAAATAATATTGTAACTGGTCACATTTTCTTCTGCTAATTGTTTAAACCCTTGTTTGTAGCAACTCACATACTTGTCTGCCAATTAATACTCTGTATAATAGAATTGCCTGACGAGCTTTTTTTCTCTCCAGGTCTCTGCTTGTAAGATGCTATAGCTGATTGTTACTACTTTGTTACTAAATTTTAATAAATTGTTTTCTAGTCCTGAGGAGCTTTTCTCCCTGGGTCTCTGCTGAAAATGAGCCAAAAGCTTAGCCAGACTAACCCGGTTAACAAATGTAAAATAAATAAATAAATAAATAAATAAACTCTCTCACCTTATCACTTAAACATACCAGTAACCTTTTCAATTTAAAGACCAATTTACCTCTAACTGCATAGCACTCAAAACAGCTGCATGGCAACTGTAACTATATCTTCCTCACTCTAAATTCACTAACAACCTCATATTTTAGCATGTAGTAATGGCCTAACATCAAACTCTTTCTTTAATGATGCCATACTGTTAATGTATGCTCTTCTGTCTCTTCAGCCAATATTTACTGCTATTTATTTTCTTCTCAGATGTTCTTCCATAACATTCTCATCTTTCTAATAATAACCAACTCTTTCTCCATGTCATTAAATTTCCCTCCTACTCAATTCTCCTCCTCATCTCATTCTATTCCTCTGTCTATTTTGGCAACAGAATACTCTTTCTCACTTCCACATATTATTAGAAATACAGTCAATATTTTGAATAACTATGTATTAGTTTACTTGACATAGACCATCCACTTCTGCAAAGTGTTTTGCTGCTTGTAGTAAATTTTGTATTCTTGATCACAATTTGTCTTAGTAATATTCTGTAAATGTATTTCAATTTGTGTTTTATCAGATGTAGGGATTTTATCCCCTTGTATATAATTATTTATCCACTACTGCAAAATGTTTTTATTGTGTTTTTATGGAGCCTTTCTCCCTAGTACATTATAAAATATGTAATCTATTGTGAGACTTTTCTCCCCTTGTATGTTTAAACCATGTTTTAATGGTTTTGAATCTGTTGTGGAGCTTTTCTCTCCAGGCCTCTGCTGAAAACCAACCATTGGCTCAATCAGACTTTCTCATTATCAAAAAACAAATAAATAAACAAAATAAATAAACATTTTTGAAACTGTGTAACAAAAAGGACATTTATTTGCGGAACAGTTGTTTGCTGGTAGTAACAGATGTAAACAAAGTTAGAACTGATAAATTGGAAGAAAGCAATGTTAAAAAATGCATGCAGCATTTGTGTGAAACTGTTAATATATTGTGAAGGTTAGATATGAGAGAAATGCATGGAATGGTGGATAGAGGTTGGAAGCTGATTAGAAATGTAAAAAATACATGGTGTAACACTTGCCAACTGTTATTTTTGTGGCTGGTCATAGATGGACTATAAGATATGCTGGCCAACTTAAATCATATGGCGACTTTAAAGTTTGTGACAAGGTACAATCTAACCAGTGTGGAGAGAAAGGACATATAACAAAAAGGTGTTTGCCTGAATGCAGGTTGTGTAAAAAAGGCATTTTAGATGCATTGTCAAGAGCAAACAGTAAATAATGAAAAAGAAGGAAAAAGGGGAAAAGATTTACATGAGGAAGGACAACAAAAGACTGAGTGAGTGAGGGAAATAGGTGAAAAGGAAACTGTAGAAGAAGAAAGAAAATATGGATGGAAAATGAGGAGAGAAAGGAAGAGAGATCAGGAGAAGGATTGATACTAATAATTGTTTGAAGCTCTAGTCAGTGAAAAATCTAATTCTGAAGATCTAGGATTTTTTGTATATAAACCCAGGAAAATATTACATTGTGGAAAGAATAAAAATAAGAAAATGAAAATTTAAAAATATTTCCCCAAACATAAAAAGGAAAAGCAGCAATTTTAGAGTACTTTCAGTAAATGTGAACAGTATTATTAACACTGTAAGGAAGGTAGGGATACTGGAATGGTGTGCTAATGTGATATGGATTTTATTATGTTAGAGGATGTAAGTTTCCTGAAAAGTGAAGAAAGACTGCAAACAGAAACATTGTGGGGTGGAAATATAATACGGAACTTAGGAAGTGAACATTTTTCTATTGTGGCTGTCTTGTGTACAGTATCATTGAAAATACTAGATGTAACACTGGTAAGGATGGCAAGGTTAACTGTTATAGAAGTAAAATATAGAGGACATCTTTACAGAATTAGAGCATTATATGCATACATAACTAGAAAGCAAACAAAGAATTTCATTGAATAATAGACTTACGATGGAAAGCAAGCAAAAAATGTCATTGAATAATAGACTTACGATGGATACCATGATAATTAAAATTGTAGGGACTTTAATTTTGATTTAAGGGAATATTTATTTATTTATTTATTTAATCATTCGTTAACTGGGTTAGTCCAACTAAGCTAGTAGTCTCTTTTCAGGGGAGACCTGAGGTGGCATTTATACTATGAGGGGAAATTTGACCAGTGCATTGAGGAACTTCCCCTACCCTCTAAATGCTCCTTCCAATCCTAGCACAACTGCAGCTGGGAGAACAGCACTCAAGGAGTTCCAAGATGGCTGATAGGTCACAGGCAAATGCCAGTGCAGTGTTTGAGGCTTTAGAGGAATATGAGGAACTATTTCAGCAAAATGTATTTGTTCCATATGGATCAAGCTTTCATAACAATGATGGATGCATTATTATAGCCCTCCAGATGGGATTGTTGCTGAATGAAATTTTTGGTGAATTGTTGTTGCATAGCGAGGCGGAGAGTAGAAAGGATGTTTCATTGGGTGCAAGCATAGATAAGTGAGGTTTGGCAACAAGCCAAGTTGTCCTGGGACATCTTTAATGGGGTGTTAGGTTGATATTAATGGGAGTTCAATGGGTTGGGAAGGTGAAAGGGTTACATGGTGAGAGGGTTGATTGGAAGGAAATGAGATAAGGGTGGGTGGTGCTTAAGGGATTTAGATGAGTGTAGCTGGGTAAGTAATCACATTTTGGTGTGAACTTGCTATCCTCCCACCCTCCATTTTATGTTGGTGGATTGGTGGGATTGTGGTTATTTTATTCCGGTAGGCAGAGAAGAGGGACAGGCTTGCCCTGTTCTGTTCCCCTCTGGTGTCTAGTGGTGCATTTCAAAGAGTTCTTGTTGAATAGATAAGCAAGTGGAGGTAAGGGTGCTGCTTATTTGTTTTGAAGGTAATTCAGTGAATGGTTTATGAAGCTTCATAAGTAAAGTAAGTGAGCAAAGGTATGGATGCTGCTTACTGGGCAGGATGAGCAGGTACATTGTCCTGATTAACATTATAAGAATGTTTATAAGTAAAGTAAGTGAGGAGAGGTATGGGCGCTGCTTACTGGGGCAGGATTATCAGGTACTTTGTCCTGATTAACATTGCAAAGATGTTTATGCTGTGTTTAGAATCAACTACACCATGTCCAGTTGTATTTAACAAATTTTGGTAATCAAAGTTATGTTGTTGAAGTTTTAATAAAGGTTGTCAAATGTCATTCGGTGTGTTGTGTTTATTGAAGGGGACCAGGACAACATCTATTAGGAGAAATCAAAAGTCTTTTAAAAAGATTTCCAGGAAAAGAAATCATATGCTCAGACTGTTAAAGAAATTGCAGTAAAAGTGATGAGAGATGAACAGAGGAAAGAAAATGTCAACAATTAAAGGAAATTCATGGTAAGACTTCAGAACAAAGAAGAAAAACAAATGGACAGATATGACATTTGTGATCATTTATTAGTCACATTGGGAGTGAAGGCTCATGAGGTAAGAGCTTTTATTCTTATTCATAAAGAGACATTTTGTAACATTATTTTTGAGAAATTTTTGGGGGAGAGTAGAAGCAGTAGAACTGTAATCCACCAAACTTTTATGTGGTTAAAGCCCTTCAGAGAGAAACAAAAAAAAGAAAATGCATGTTTGATTTTCAACTGAAGCTGAAAGAGACTTTAAAGAGACATTTAAGTAAACTTTGCAAAGAGGTTATGGTCATTAACAAAGTGTATGATAACAGAGGATTATGGACTGGTGGATGGCACTGTCATATTGTACTGAAAATTGAGAAAGAAATCAATGTTCATATCCCTAGTATGGTAAATGTAGAGGGTAATAGGGGTGATATAAAATATTGAGACAACCTAAAACATTTTTTTTCCTGTGGAAAAAAATGTTCATTTGATAAGTAATTGCGATAAGAAGAAATGTTATATTTGCTGGGAAACAGGTCATAATGCAAAAAAGTGTGAATTGAAATCGTATAAATGTAATAAAATTGGACAATTATGGATGGATTGTAATCTAGAGAAAAAGAAAGAAAGAAAAAGAAGAAAACAAAAAGTGAGGGCAGTATACGGAAAGAAGCAAAAGCCCCAAAAGTGAGGTCAGTATACAGAAATATGAAAAGGCCCCAATAAAAGATAAATTAGCAAAGCAAGATCAGAGTAAAAATAAAGAAGAAAGAGAAAGAGGAAAATGAAGCAGAATATAATATAGAAGAAGGTTTTGAAACAAGTGATGAGGAAGATACAAACTGGAAGATAGTCAGAAGTAAACAGAATTCTATCGGCAAAAGAGTAAGATATAAAAAGAAAGTTTAAAGGGATAAGTGTAAAAGAGAAAATGAGTGGAAACAGATAATGCATAGTTAAAGAAAATGCTAGTTTAATGAGCGAAATAAAAGATCTCATGATCAAATTATGAATATCATAATACATTAACTCAAGAAAATGTTTCAAGGTAGAATGTACAAAACTGCAAATGAATGACATGTAACAGAACAAGAAAATAAATACTGGAAAACAAGATTTCCCTATATGAATTAAATAGGCACTTGGATAGGTTAATTTATAGTCAATTTCAGGACCAAATAGACTAGAATACCAATTTTATAAGAATTTTACAGATTAGCAGACAAAAACACTTCTTAAAAGTTAAGAATGAGTGGTTAAAGGAATGGTTTTGTGCATAAAGATGTATGCAGTGGTGTACTTAAACTTGTATGGAAAAAGAAGATAAAAATAAAATTGAAAATTATAGACCCATATTATTGAACAATGCAGATTATAATAATTTTATGAAAAAATTCAGGCACTTCTGATTTGACTGTCTTATTGATTATTTATTTATTTAACATTTGTTTACCGGGAAAGTCCAACTTTGAACAAGCCAATTTTTAATGGATGCCAGGAGAGAAACCTTCCAGACACATGTCCTTGTAATGTGGAAGGAAATCAGACCACCCAGAGGAAAACCACACAAATGTAGGAAGGACATGCAGACTCCACACTGAAGGCATACCAGATAAGAATTGAACCAGAGAACCTCTTGCTGTGAGGTGACAATGCAAACAATGCACCACTGTGCCATCCAATAAAACATATAGAAAAGGAAAAAGTATATGAAGAGGAAAGCTTAGAAGAAAGACAAACAGTAGGAAAGTATTACTACAGAAGATGTTGCAAAAGATGGTTGTATGGGAAAGAGGATACTGAAAAAATGTTAAACAATGAATGTAGTTAGAGAAAAAAATAGTTCATAGTGAGTTTATTAATTTATACAAAGGGAACATATTTGCAATTGTAGAAAGTGTAGAGAAAGATGAGAGAGAAATCAAGACAAGAGAAGAATGAAAACAAGAGAATGAAAAGTCAGTTGATGGGAGACTTAGGAGAAGAAAATCTAGTAAAAAGTAAAAAAGTAAAAAGTAAGATCTGGAAGTAAAACACTTACAAAAAAAGGGACAAGGATAATGTAGGAAATGCTGGCATTTAATTTGAATAGCATTAGAAACAACATAATGGAATTGGTGGTGGCAGAAGTGTTTACAAAACAGAAAAATGGATATTTTTTTGTTTGCTAGAAGCCAGATATAACAAAGAAGGAAAAAGGTAAAAGAATAGCAGTGGTGGGTGGGTGGAGGATGAATTGTTTGGTTATAAGGAAATGAGGCATGCTCTGGAATTGGAATTCTTATAAGAAATAAAGAGAAGAATTTTAGATGTAAATATAGTACTATCAGGAAGGGCAGTATTATATGATATGAAAAGGAGACAAAAATGTTTAACATTAATCATGATATATATATATATTTATATATATATATATATATATATATATATATATATATATATATATATATGTGTGTGTGTGTGTGTGTGTGTGTGTTTATACATATACTAATATGGCACAGAAAAAACAGTTTGAAAAAATCAAATGATTTGTATTAGTAAGTTTATCAGTATTGATGGTATTAGATTTTAGCTGTAAACAAGGAAAGAAAAGCGAAATAATACAGGATGTTAAGATATTAAGGGAATTAATGTGGAGAATTAAAAGTAGGGAAAAACAGAGACATAGGGAAGAAAAGAGGCTGGATATATAAAGAGGTGCACAGAGCTAAAGGGAAAGAATAATTAAAATGATAATGATAGTTAAGGAAATGTTTGGGTTAATAGATATGTGGGAATGACAAGGAAAAGCAACAATATTTGATTGTGTGTAATTGATAGCATTGGTCATGGGAAAATTTTGAACATTTTAAAAGAAAATGAGGTAGTAGAAAAAATAAGGACACTGCAGACACTTTGTGAAACTTCTTGAGTGTATGTAATGATTAATGGCTTGTTAGGGATAAAAGATAGGGAAGAAGGGAAATGCAGGGTTGTCCATTTAGCATCTGGTTGTTTGTGATGGTAATGAATGTAGTTAAAGAAACATGTAGATCGATATTAGAGAATGTTATATGGGAATTTAAGAAAGCGAGAAAGGTGCTATTAATGTTAACCAATGCAGATGATTTGGTTTTAATAGCCAAGAACAAATATTGGATGAAAGAGATAATTTAAGGAACAGAACACATTTTAGATATTGTCAGATTATAGTTATATAAGTCAAAAAAATAATGGGAGATGTCATAATAATGGCAGTAATTTATTTTACCAGAAGATTAACTGATGTTTTAGTGGTTAAGTTTGAAAGGGAACAAATAAAAATAGAACAGTGGAAAGACGTTCTAAAAATACAAAAGTAGACAGATTGTGGAGGATGTTTCAGTTGTCCTTAAGAAAAATAGTATTTATGTTAAACACATATATTTTAGGAAAATTACCATATTTAGGTGGTGAGTATATGTTTCCAAGCTACATGGGAAGTGAACTGGGTATATTTTGTATATTTTTGTAGGGGACAAGACTGAATCCAATTAAAAGAGGGATATTTTATAATGTATAAGAAAAGGGGATCCTGAATTCAATACACCCAGATGTTTTCTTAGGATCAATGAATTTGTTTTGGGAGTTAAAAAAGGGTCTGGAAAAAAGACAATACTCAGAACATTGTTATTTGAAAAATACTATAAAGGTATGTGAATGGATGTCAATGGATCGATGGATGGATGGATGGATGGGGAAAAAAGAAAAGAGAAGTGGTGCTCTGTCAATACTGCATGCTACAAAAACAGTACCAGTAGCTTTCAGAAGTAGAACTAGGCAGGTAATGAAGGAAAATGAAAACTTAGGTGTCAGTAAGAATGAATAGAATAAATTAATACTATGACTACTGTTGTAGAGAGAGAGATAATATAATCCATTGTATAGATGCTTTTAATTAGAATAAATTGATTAATAAAAGCATTATCTACTGATAAGCTGAGGAAGTGTCAGATGCTAAGGTCTTTTCAGTATCAGATACAAATGAGAGATTCTATAAGATACTGCTAGATGAAGAAATTACACATTTCCCATACAACCAGCTCATAATTAATGAACATTCTAAAAAAATCTCTGTGAAGAAGCTTTGCTTGCTGTACATAATTTTCCATGTAAATCTCTGTAATGAGATACTGTGTTCTCTGGACTGATAAAAGCGTAAATCTTCCCTGTGTGATGTTATGAGGTAGTGCCATCTGTGCTAGGGAGCATAGGGCAGTACTTGTGTACATATGCCAGTATGAAAACTGATAATAAACAAAACACTGTTGAAAAACAAAAAAGCAGGCTTTGTTGACACAAAAACTCACTGTTTATTGACAATAACGGTAAGCGATTTCGTCATATATAATATTCCAACTTCTTCAGACAAAACATAACTAACACATGCTAACTTTATACCCTACTCATTAATGACATAAATCAATTAGGATCCTTAGTTAATACTTATTATTAAATCACTTCCATTCTTATTATACACTAAAAGTGTGGAATGTTAACATAATGCTCATCCATTACAAAAAATATACCATTTGAATAACGTACTATGCTTAAAAAGATAAATAATTATCCATAGTGCATATTTAATGTTTAAAACTCTATAAACATTAAAAACTTTAATTATTTTAAAGCTAAACATCACTAAAACACATGTTTAATACCTAAATTTCAACAAGAGTGAAATCTGGTAACAACTATGGACAATATTTACAAAAGACAACCCTAAACCCAAATAAATGAAAGAATTATCTACATTAACGGCTGAACTCTGGTTTCATTAAAAACATTACATACATTAAAAACCAAAACAACCTTTCTATCATAAAATATATTTTAAAACATTGAACTAAAGATAGGCCACTATCTAGTGAATGCTTTTAATTTAAGCAAACATTTAATGGATAAGAAATCATTAAGACCTGCTAGTATATCTAGCGGGAGTTTGTAAAGAAATTTATGTTATTTGGCTATCACACTGACTTGTACAGATGTTTGAGTTAAGATATATATTTGGAAAGTTACTTGTGTTAAAAAATATCAGCAATAAGCCCTGCTGGACAGAAAGAATTTATGGATGTTGTATTGTTGTAACTGATCTAATGTGTATGTTTATCTGAGAACCCTGGAAGGCTGGAAAGTTTGAAATTGTGTTATAACCTTCAGATGCTGCAACAGATCTTAGCAAACCTCTGTGTGCATATTGTACCAGAAGCAGCTGACCATAGGTGATGTCATCTTCTAACCAGCATCTGATTTCTTTGGAACTCTCGCAGAAGCACTTTAAAACATGACAGGAAGGATTTCTGACAGGATA
>NC_056744.1:233786402-233861402 GCF_019279795.1 Protopterus annectens
AATGTAAAACTATTAACATGTAGTGAAATAACCAAAATTAAAAAAATAGCCATTTTGGCAACTGGGAAGAGGGTGGAGTAAGACAGAGATGTTATTAATAAATAGAAGAGCAGAAGTCCTAGAATACCAAGTACATTTGTCACAAACATTTAGAGTTTTCAGCCAGATGTGAGATGCTCAGTTTATACCATGTCTTCATCTGACTTTATTTTTTTACTAAGTTGAAAGCTTTAGAGACCCTTATGAGGTATGGCACAAGTGGAAAGCATTCTATCACCATTTGATTTTTGACATTTGATGTGTAGTGTAAGAATTTGAAGAGTAGATGAACGGCTGTGCTCTATCCCTTATTAATTTAGTAGCCCTGACAGTAGTCCAGTAATGAATGCTTGATAGGTTTATCGACATATTTGATTCAATAATTCTATTTATTACCACTAGATAATCACTAAGTCAGATACATTACAGATATGGTATAATCTGTTATGAAAACAGGTTTTACAGGTTATTTTGCACCTCGTTAAAGATATCAACAATAAAATTGTGCATTATTTTGCTAGTATTGATTACAAAAAATGTAGCATACACATTAATAGTCTGGAGACAAGAACGTCAGCATTCATTGCGATGTTTTCCTCAATTGTTTTTCATTTTTTGTGTGAGAATTGTGCAAGTGTGCTATGAAAGCAGAATTAAAGAAAATGTCTTTGTATCTAGAAAACAATGATTTGGGTGACTATAAGATGGATAAGGTAGATACTTACATCATATGAGATGCAATGAGAAAATTAATTATCAGCTGTAAAGTCATGTCAGAATTATACATGTCAAGTCAAAGGCATTATGATAAAAATGATATGGAGAACTAGTCACAAAGGCAGAAGTAATAGTTTATCTGCAGTAACAACAGAGACACATTAAAAAATTGCAACAGCATGTAAAAAGCATGATTCCAACCTAGTGATGCTTAGTGACTACTTGTACAACATGTATACCTCACAGTGGGGGTGCGGAAAACACAGCACTCACTCATCTTTATCTATACTACAACAGTCAACATCTGACTTGCAGACTGCAAATAATTACGCAAGACAGCTAAGAGGTGGGCCAGTTGCAGTCAGAATGATTGCAGTGAATGCAGTTCACTAGCACTATATAATACCTAACAGAAGTGACACAAATGATTGGTGAAGCATAGATAGGAGATAGGTTGCAGCGATAGATGCATGACAGTAATAAGATATAGGTAATAGCCATTGTAAATACTGCATCTCAAGAACAGAGGCTTTTATCCTGATCAGATCAGAGAAAGAGGAGACAGGTATTATAGTAATTATTATGTTACTGAAAAAAGAAACAGATGATGTGCTGGCAAAGTCACACAAATAAGTGATAGGTGATAGGTACTATGGTGAACTGGTAATCCTACGCCATACAAACTACATAAGCTATGATACTGTACTCTTTGATAAAGAAAACTGTACATGAAAAATATTTATATTACTAACCATTCCAGAGACTCTCTGTATGATTTAATTGTAATTTATTTGCAGTGAACTTCTGCAGTACAGGCTCTTCTTCCATAATGTAATATTAACAAAATTATACAGGGGATTCAGAATTCTGTTACGTTAAAGGACTCATTGTTCAACTCTGAAAAACAACTCTGTTGAATTTGTCTTTAGAGGAGGTAAATGCCTCATGTTTTATGAGTTCTTACCATAGTTATAAGATGATTTTTGCTTGAGGACAGTGGCCACTGACTGTCCTAACATTTTTTCACAGTTAATTCTCTAGTTTCATCTTGCAAGTTTTTTTTTTAGCATTGTGAGACTGTATTACCCACTTTCTGTTTTTTCTTTTTTAATGTTTTGTTGTACCAGTTTGCCATCTCTTCAATGACCTTTCTATAACTTCATGTTTATTTTTAACGACACTTAAGTTTTGTCCCTCAACATCACCTATTACAGTTCAATCAAAATCAGAGCCACAATAATTATTTCCAACTAAGGTTTCATGTTTTATATTTGAAACTTGTGCCTGTAAGATATACTCAGAAAAGCAGCTTACTTCTGTTTTATTAGACCTTCTTTTCATCAATGCCTACAAATCTAAAAGAACAAATGATGAACTTGAAGTGTAGGAAGGTATTATATAAACAGCAGTCACATTGAATTGGCCCATAAAAATATTGACAAAAGTACTGTTGTACCCACCAGATTTTTTACTTTACTTTCAAGATAGCTACAAATATATTGTCATGCTGATTACTTTTTTGCCTCTCATATTTAGTGCAAACAGCTTATATATATATATATATATATATATATATATATATATATATATCTATCTATATGCACACACACACACACACACACACACACACACACACACACACACACACACACACACGCACACATATGCATACATATATATATATATATATATATATATATATATATATATATATATATAAAAAACATGTGCTATACAGTAGTTATTGTGCTATACAGCAGTGAACTACCTTTTCATTTTCTGATGGCTTTCTTTCAATCAAAATATTTTTCTTGCTTTATTCAATATTGCTCAAATAATGTTTCATTTTGATGTTTGTGCATACCTGGATATTCTGCTGAAGGGGTCTCTTGGGAAAATATTTAATTTTAGTGCTTGTGCATACCTGAACATATTAATGAAGGGGTCGCGTGGCTGAATGTTTTGCTTTGGTACTTGTGCATACTAGGGTACATTACTGAAGGGGAACTTGAGTGAATGCTTCGTTTTGGTGCTTGTGCATGCCAGAAAATGTTACTGAAGGGGTCGCTGTGAGAAATGTTTCATGTTGGTGCTTGTGTATACAAGGGCAAGTTATTGAAGGGGTCACATGAAGAAATGTTTCATTCTGGTACTTGTGCATACCAGAGCATATTGCTGAAGAGGTTCCTTGGGAGAATGTTTCATTTTAGTGCTTGTCCATACTTGGGCATGCAGTTGGGTGAATGTTTCATTTTAGTGCTTGTCCATACTTGGGCATGCAATTGGGTGAATGTTTCATTTTGGGACTAGTGCATACTAGGAAATGTTACTGAAAGGATCGCTGGGGAAATAATTCTTTTGTGTGTCAGGGAAGTGCTTGTGTATACTTGGGCAGAATGCTGAAGTGATCGTTCGGAAAAATAATTTGCAAGGTATTGTGTCATTTTAGTACTTGTGCATACTTAATGCAAACTAATGAAGGCTTGCTGGGGGAAACAATTCATTTGCCTGTCAGGGAAATACTTGTGCATACTTGGACAAACAAATTTGTAAATTGCAACTCCAATATCACAGGTGATGCATCACTTTTAACAATGGATGTGTGTACTGCAGGGATGTTGGACTATGAATTGGAAAACGTCATTAGCATACTATGCTTTACAACATTTTTAATTTGTATCTCATTACTTTTCAAGCCTTTCTAATTAGCATAAATGGCCACTATGCATCTTGCCTTTGTTATGCTCATTCATACTCATCAGGAATACCCCTATCACATTTGCATATCTGTGAATACCATCCTTAGAATCAGCATCTTATATCATCTTTCATTTCACAAAATGTGAATAGTGTTTTGGAAAAGTAATTTTATCTTACACAGCGGGTGTGGTTTGTGCTATTACTGTAAAAAAGAAAAGAAAAACAATAAAAAAAAAATAATTAGTATACTATTGTATACTGGCTGCATAGTGACTCGCTGTTACTCAAACTGTTTGTCCATACTTGGGCATGCAATTGGGTGAATGTTTAATTTTGGGACTAGTGCATACTAGGAAATGTTACTGAAAGGATCGCTGGGGAAATAATTATTTTGTGCATCAGGGAAGTGCTTGTGCATACTTAGGCAGAATGCTGAAGTGATCGCTCGGAAAAATAATTTACAAGGTGTTGTGTCACTTTAGTACTTGTGTATACTTAATGCAAACTAATGAAGGCTTGCTGGAGGAAACAATTCATTTGCCTGTCAGGGGAAATACTTGTACATACTTGGACAAACAAGTTTGTGGATTGCAACTCCAATATCACAGGTGATGCATCACTTTTAACAATGGATGTGTGTACTGCAGGGATGTTGGACTATGAATTAGAAAACGTCATTAGCATACTATGCTTTACAACATTTTTTAATTTGTATCTCATTACTTTTCAAGCCTTTCTCATTAGCATAAATGTATGCATCGTGCCTTTGTTATGCTCATTCATACGCATCAGGAATACCCATATTACATTTGCATATCTGTGAATACCAGCCTTAGAATCAGCATCTTATATCATCTTTCATTTCACAAAATGTGAATAGTGTTTTGGAAAAGTAATTGTATCTTACACAGCAGGGGTGGTTTGTGCTATTGCTGTAAAAAAGAAAAGAAAAAGAATTAAAAAAAATAATTGTATACTGGATGCATAGTGACTTGCTTTTACTCGAACTGCACGTGTGCGAGTTCTGGGTTTTAAAAAAGAACAATCCAGACTGCTGTTAAACCAGTCTGGATTAAGAAGAGAGGCATCAGTGTACAGATGCCCAGAAGTCTATGTGGTTTGTAACCACAGTAAAATGGAAGAGTTTTAGACGTGACATGGCTAGCTGCTGATTGGTTCTCGCTGCAAGGCATGTTAGGCAGGCTACTGAAGCTTTCATTCTCACTGCCGGGAATGTTAGTATGTCAGTTTCAAAGCTCCAATGGATTCTTGCTGCAAGGGAATTAGGATGGCTACTGAAATTCAGCTTGCTCCAAGGGAATTAGGATGGCTACTGAAATTCAGGTTCATTATTGTACTCTGTGTGTGTGTGTGTGTGTCTGTGTGTGTACTCTGTGTGTGTGTACTCTATGTGTGTGTGTGTGTGTGTGTGTGTGTGTGTGTGTGTGTGTGTGTGTGTGTGTGTGTGTGTGTGTGTGTGTGTGAAATGCCCCAGTTAAATATACCTGGTGGCTAGAGTTAGTCAAGCTCAAACAGGTGCAGGTAGCAACAGCCTGAATTCCCTATGCACCACCACTTGTGAAAACTGTCCAGATATTTGCCTCATGGTTTGTTCTGTTCCTCATAAAATCTGTAGTTTTCTGGATTTTTGTAATCAGTGAAGGATTGAATTCACTAAATAATGACATGCATTTGAATTTCAGACTTCATATTCTTCCTAAAATACATGGTAGCACAAGACCTTTTATTCTAGCAATTTTCTAAGTTTATAAGATTAATATTTGAAATTTGCCCCTATTTTTGGGGCTATATTTGCCCATTATTGGCTTTGTCCAAGTTTTTGTGCTAAGAGGTTGAGAGCTATGGTGAGAACTGAATTCACTGAATATGTTTGGGGCTGTATTCCCTCTTTACTAGCTTTGTCCAGGTGTTTTATGCGAAGAGGTTGAAAGCTATGGTGAGAATCAAATTCACTAAATGATAGCTATTTAAGTTTCAGTCTTCCTGCCTCTTAAGAAGCACCTGATTCACCATAGCGGTATATTGCTCTGAGTGTAGTACATAGGGTTCTGGATTCAAGACTTGGCAGTGAAACACATGGTGGCAACACACATTTTATTTTAGGAACTTTCCAAGATTATACAAGCAGTATTTAGAATGTGCCCCTAGTTTTTGGGCTTTTGTCCCCTCCCCAATAAATTTTGGCTTTTTCCAGATTTCTTGTGCTGCAAAATTGAGAGATACAGTTGAGTGTTGAGTGGATTTTACAAGAAACAGAGAGCTTCAGTGGAAGAGAAGTTTAGTGCTGCTTATGTTGAATCTGCTTGCATTGGTAATAACATAATAGGTTGAAAACTTGTTTTTGATGCAGAAGACTGTGTGTTCTACTCCCACAGTATGTAGATGCATTGTTGATACTGTACCATGTTGTTCTTTTATAGGAGGTGGAAGCTGCAGTCCTGAGAATGTGCTCTTGGTGGAGATGCCTAGTCACCATGCATCTGTTATCAGTTTGCCATCCATTCCCTATTGCAATATTACTAGCTTATCATTTTTTTAATGTGACATAGGTAATTTATTCCCCAAGGGCAACAGGCACTTTGTAGATGAAATAATAAAATATAAAGTTGTTTGCCAGCAACAATCTCTTAATTAGTTACAAATCTCTTTAATGTGGAATTATTTAGATGACTTCTACTTCTGCAGAAATTGTGCATATTTACTGATTCTGGTGGATTGTAGAAGTTTGAGTAGACTTTTATGATGGAAATGTTCTGAATTTGGCAGTTTTGTCATTATTGGTGCATGCATTTTGTTTCATCGTTTACTGGAAAAATGTTTAAAACAATACATTTAAACTATATTTAAACTGTACTGTACTGTATTATACAAGGAATATAATTTAATACAATCAGGAAGGTGTATCAAAGAACATGTATGTTTCATGTGCAAGGGGCCTATGATTTGAAGACAGCCCAAAGTTCATCTTAATCTGCCACTGGCCAGATGTATTTTCTTTGAATGTGGGCTTCAATGCTGTTTCAGTGAATGTCAGTTTCAAGGGCAGAAAAGTTTTAATGCTAAGTTTATTTTCATTGTGAGACTGCATTGTTGTGTTTAGCAGATGTCTATTAGTGTTTGTGCTGTAAAATGTAAAATAAAACTTTTAAATGAAATCCAAATCATCGTAGAAATAAAGCAGTATGCACATTACAGTGTTTATGGTAAATGGGGTGAAATAACCAAGTAATGGGACATTGGAATGGCTGCAGGGTGGAGGCCTCATTCAACCATAATTTTGTGAGGGGGGAAGGGCAGCAAACTTAAAGACAGCCCCAGCTAAACTATACCTCTCAACTGTCCAGATTTTTGCAGAATGAATAGATTTTTGCTTCTTATTTTTGGTTTGTTCATCATAAAATTTGTGGTTTTCAGGCAAATCATTTAGGAATTAAGTCACTAAATAATGGCAGTCATTGAGTTTCAGACTTTATACCCTTCAGAAAAATGCATGCTAAACCAAGACCTGTTATTCTATCAACTGCCTAAGCTTATACAATAACAATTTTTAGTACTCTTTGTTTGTTCCCCCAATATATTTGGCCTTGTTCAGATTTCCTGCATTAAAAGGTTGAGAGGTGTGTGCAAATAAATTGCTTTATATAATTAGGTATATCCAAACCTCTCAACTCTTCCCGATTTTGGCTCAAAATATTACTCTCTCCCTAATAATCCTTTTGCAAAATGGTAGTTTTGAAAGAAAACATGGAGGCTTTACAATTAATGAATAATTCTAATGATCATAGTTATAGATTACTTTTATTTCAGAAATGCATGTAGATTCTCTTATTTTGTCAGCTGCTCAACTTAACAATACTAATAATAAATTGTCCCTTCTTTCACAGGTTCCCAGCTGTATTGTGTAGCTATTTTATATTTCACATCATACTTTTAGTCCATTTTTCATAAAACTGTAGGTTTCTGTCAAATTAGTGGCAAATCATTAAAGATTGAAGTTAGTAAATAATGACAGACATTTGAGTTTCAGATTTCATACCCTTCAGAAAATTCATACTAATATCTTTATACGTTTATATGAGCAATATTTAAAAATTGTCCTTATTTTTGGGCCTTTGTCCCACTTCTATTTATGGCTTTGTCCATATTTCTTGCTCTGAGGTTGAGAGGTATGACAAATGTGTCAGGGCAATCACTGTCAGCCAGAGATATTTCAAATTGTAACATACTTGTTGTACCCGACTCCCACATGTAGTGACTCTGGATGTGTCCAAGCCAGGCAAGGAGCAGTTATGCAGTATAAGTGTGCAGAGTATTCCCCCATCCAAGGTAGACACAAGTGGCTTTTCATCTGTTCTTGATTTTGCAGAATGTTCTGGTTTTCTGTCATATTTTTATACTGTTGATTTTCTTCTTATTATTCATAACATGTATGTTGTTGCAGTACCTGTTGCTCTGTGTTTAAGTAGCAATGGTTTAATGGCCATCAGGTAAGCTTGTCTGAGATTGTAAGATGTAAGTAAGCTTTAATAAGCATACTGTTAAAGAATTATCAACATTGAAAGCCTTTTTGTTGTTGCCATGCAGATAATATTTACACAACTAGATAATGTATAAGCCTTAGGTATTGCAGTGCATATGACAGCATTTGTAATAAAGGACAGGATTACAGTATTTTCAGAAGCTCATTACATTTGTTGGAGACTTTCAGTCATCTTTGCAGCTTTTACCTGTAAACTAAACAGAATGCCAATCAATTATGTGTCATCCATAACCTGTGCAGTAATCCTTTAAGCAATTTATCTTTAGCTTGTTTCTTGTTTGCTGTTAATTTTTTTTTACTTTGATCATGTTTTCCCATGAAATAAGTAGATAGTTGTCAGGCAGCAGGCCTTTTTTGGATAAGAAACATTTTTACAAGTGGGGGTATCACTGAGATTGCTACCTTCAGCATGTTACTTGGTATTTTTATAAAGTTCAGTTTAAATTATAATTAGAACTGCAGTGTAAGGAGAAGTGGTTTGAGTTGAGTGCTGCTTGTTTTTGTACTTGATTTTGACTGGCATTCCAGTAATGTATTTAAGTAGTAATTTATTTTTTCAGGCCTTCCAACCTTTTTGTTTTCATCTAGATATTAAGTAAGCTGTCATGCAGCCAATGCATTGAAATATTTTTTTTCTACTCCACTTCATTTTGTCTTGTTTGAACTATCATAATGATGGTTTGGAACCAAGGGCAGAGTATTTAATTAAAGTCCCAGTTTTTGTGGTTTGGAGCATAGCTCCATCCCTTTCTATTTGGCCACACCCCTTCCCACTGGACCCACCCATTCAGCTGTCTCCTGCAGCCCCCATTTGATTTGAAGTCACCAGCCGCCACTGCTACACAGATTTTTGTTGCAAGTCTTCTACAAACTTAATGCCCCTAAAAACTTTATTTTACAGGTTATCTTTTAACTCTCATGAAAGGCCACTTTAATTGCTGGAACAAACCTCCATATGGGCAGCTGGCAAGTATTGTTGTAAGGATAACATTTCTTTACTGTTGACAATTCACTTATCAAGAGGTCTGTAAATGTCTCACTATTGTCCAGACTGCTCTAAATGAAACTTCAGTTTATATACACCATTTGTCAGCACCTTCCACACAAGATAATTCCTTTATTTTTACTTATTATCAAGCACGGCTGATGCATACAAGTTTTCAACAATTTCTGCCAAACATCATATTACAGAAACAGTGCAGTTCTTGTCAGAGAGCAAAAGCAAGCACTGATTTTTATTAGCTATCAAGCTGGGCAATTTACCAATGCTAGGAATCTACAGTCACATATGCAATATTCTTTTTCACTTTTGCCTCACACCATTCTCTGAAATTGCTTCATTATCTTGCTAAGATTTATTTAACTCTACACATTACAGACATCAGTTTTGAACTCAACAACCAGTGGATTAATTTGTCTTTTTCAGTGCAAATATTCCCTCTTTTGCAGGTTCCTTCTTTCCACTAAACAGACTTTCAAGCAAAACATCCCAAATCAACTAATACAATGTAAAAACTGTTGCAGACTGATATAAAGTGTATGCATGTTGGTATTCATGCTCAAGTGTTTCAGAAATACTACGACATTAACTTCAAAAGCACATTATACAGGGCTTACTCTTTACATTTAGAATGTAGTTAAAACTTGCAATGGACTCACCATTTCCCAATGCACAGTACTCTTATTTTTCTGAGCTCACAGTGAGCTTAGACTTTGTATTGCCACTAAGTTTTTTCAAGACTATATAAATCAATTGTTAATTTTTTGTCACACTGCTTTTCCATATTTTGCATTTAGCAGGGGAATTTTTCAGAGCTATTTCTCCAATTCAGAGATTAAGTTTCTATTTTACACATAATATTCAGCAGGCTACTTTTTTACTTTTTGTAAATTCATTACCATTATTTCAGGCTCATTATCTGCTCCAGTAATTTCATTCTTGAGAATATGATTTGTACTCAACATTTTCCAACACATTTCTTCAAACAGCCTTAGTACACTCACCGCGCATATCTTTGTAAGTAATTTTCCAATTAATTTATATAATTTTACAAAAGCACTTAAGACTGTGTCATAGTTTGCCATGTCATACACTCCCTTAGCATTCAGGTGAGAATTCACTTGACACTGCATTTTAACACCATTGTTAAACTCAGTTTGCCAAAATGAAACAGTAATCTTTCATGAAACACTTATTCAAGTTTCCCTACAGATGGGAAATCAGTTCACAATGGGGCTGCTCTTGCATACAGTAAAGATCAACATATAGTACAATTTGTTACATTTAGAGAAAACAAGTCCTGCATTTTTCACCAGTGTATTATAAGTAACAACCCTGGAGACTCAATGTGTGGTTTCAGTGTAATTTATTTACAGTCAGTGTTATCCAGTTCGGGCTTACAGTGTTATCTTGTTATTTCGATCACATTATACAAAGTATTCACAATTCATTTCAGATAAATGACACAAATTTCAGCTTGGGTAAACTACTCATGGTTTAATTCTTCTTTACAAGAGGCCAAATAGCTCTTTCCCTCAGAGCTCATGTGGAACAATTACTTATGATCCAGAGCATCTCCTACTTGAGATACCAACATTTATTTATTTATTGATGTGTTTACCATGAAAGTCTGACTGGGAACAGGTACCCATTTCATCGGGGGCCAGGGGAGAAAAACTCCAAGGTAAAAAATGTAATTCAATCAATATTAAAAAAATATATATATAATGCAGTTACATTGTATATATGCATAGCATAGCAGTCAGTATAATAAACATTTATATTGATATTTACAAGCATAATTATTCAGCATTGTAGTGAAAATGTAATACATTAGAGTAAGGTATTAGAGGGGATAAGCAAGTTTAAGTGTAAACAGAGAAATAGTGATGGAACTGATATTTGGTTGTGCTGAATTAGAAATAGGTACAGTGAGGATTCAAAGATGGCCGCTGTTCTGTAAACACTGTTAATCTTCATCTCTTCAATACTTATGGAATAAACTTAACCCAGAGGTAATACCAGGACTTGTTTAAAGCAATACTCTGAGCTAACAACTCTAATCAATATCCAGAAACCCAAAAAAGGGAAAATAAACCTGAAGAATTAACAAATCTATCAAGATTACAACAGATTAACTGGATCTGAGGAAAGAGACAAGGAAAAGAAGCCGTGTGCTCAGGGCACTTTACACACTCATCTTTATCTATAAAACAAGATGCCTTACTTTTACAAAATGTCAAAAGAAGATAAAAATATGGACACCACAACAACAAAAACTAATCTCTCAGAATTATTATCGCCTGAGAAAGATTTGAACTCTAAAAGGCAGAAAATAACAAAGCAACAAGACACTGCAAAAACAGGGAATAAAAATAAAGCAGATCAACTAGCAAACCTGGATGATATAAAAGCAGCCTTGCTACCTATCCAAGAAGCAATAAAAGAGCTGTCTACTCAACTGCAATCATTTGGAACTTCCTTCAATCAAATCTTGAAAAGAATGGACAAATCTGAAGCCAAAACACAGAGAATGAGGAAAAAATAGCCCTTCTATCCAAAATATCTGACTCACATGAAGCAGACATACAAACCATGCAAGCAAAAATTATTGATCTTGAGGCAAGATCCAGAAGGAATAACATAATCATCAAAGGCATGCCAGAAAATATACAGCACAATGAACTGATTCCTTCTATCATTCATATATTTGCAACACTACTCAAAGACCAAAAAACAGCCCATTAAATAACAATAGAGAGAGCACACAGAGCCCTGAGAGAATCTCAAACTTCAAATATGCCAAGACCTGTCTATGTCAAACTACTTAACTTTCAAGATGTTAATAAAATATTATTATCTGCAAAGAAAAATGGGGGATCTTTAATGTGGAACAACAACAGAATCTCTCTAGCCCAGGATCTGCCTCTACAAATCAGACAAGCCAAACAGCTCTTATCTCCTTATTGCAAATTTTTGATTGACAAAAAACTAAAATTCCAAATGAAATATCCAAATACATTATTATTTTCTGTGGATGGGGTCAAATACTCAGTTGCCAACAATAGAGAAGCAAAATCTACCTTCATGACTGTGTTTAAAAGAATTCCCACCTTAGACAACTAGTTTCACTCTCCGATGTGGCTTATTGAGCCCCTGAGACCGGATTCATGAAATAACAACAGCTGAGGACTTACTTTTTCTATAGTTTGCTCCTGCCTTGCCCTAGGTTGCATTTTTGGAGTGGCACAGCCTCATTTCTCGTTCTGCAAGCCACGAGAGCCCCAACAGGAAGTACACAACATCCGCGTATTGCTGGCTTTCTCACAGGAGGAACTGAATGTTGCTTTGCTGCTCTAGAGGACGTTTTCGAGAGGTGGCACTTCCAGAAGTCCGCCTGCATGCAGAATCCCCCTTCGAGAAGCTAAGTAATCGGCTTAGCTGTCTAGCAGCTCAGAGAGAAGGTCAAAGGAACTGTAATTAAAAAAAAATTAAAAAGAAAATTAAAAAAAAAATAAATAAAGTACTGTGGAGGAAAGCACTAAAAAATTTAAATACTATAGTTAAACCACATATTCTCTTTCCCCATAGCTATTAAATCCTGCTTTTAAATGACATCAAAGTTAATTAAAGTTTCTAGCTTCACACAGCATAATGGAGTTGCAAGAACATATTGCACTGCTAACAGACATGAAAGTTCTAAGTTTTAATACAACAAATCACATATACCTAAGTGACTACACTCTTGATTTTATAAACACAGGGTTTAATTTCACTTATGTTAAACCTAACACAGTTAGTTGTGCCCTTTTTAAATTTTTGCTCAGACTTAATAAGTGAGTCTATAGTAAATAAGGTCCGTTATATGAAAACAAATTTGTTCTAAACTGCAAAACTGGATAACCCCTATCCTAGAATTAACACATACACTAGTGCTGAGATCTTTAATCTACATAAAAGCACTATTATGTCTCTAGTATGTCAGGACTTGAATTTTTCTGGTCAGACAATATTCCAAAGGTAGCGAATTAGGTAATATAATATGGAATAAAAACATAATACTGTAATAAGCTGATACCAACAGAAGCTTATAAATAACATCTGAAAGTTCAGCTTTAAAATGCGCTACCTGTTATATCATATTGTAGACCCAGGCAACTTCAGCTACATAGAACTGCAAATGAAGTCTACACATACTAATAATCAATAATCATACAAATAATCAATGGTCTCTGCTGTACATCTCACAAGTTATTCCATTGAGTAAATGTTATTATGACACAGTGTACATAGTTTCAGTTCACTTAAGTGCATTTGGTTCTCAATACATTTTGGATCTGAAACCAACATAGAATGAGTTTGCATAACTTTGGTGATAAAATATATTTGTTAATGTATTAAGACTATTACAGAGTCTGGAATAGAACTAGGTTATCTCCTGTTATATATAATATATGACTCATTAGGGTAGTAGAACATTTATTTTCATTCTTGTTTCTACCCTATCTTGCACAATGCTATAATAATACCGAGAATGATAAACTTAGATAGACTACGATCCCAAGCCTGTAATCTACTTGTACATAGCCTTAAAGTTTCATGGGTCTGTAGCTTGAAGAAACATCTATACACTCCACCCTTCTTAAATCTTATACTGAAGAGCCAACAAAGCCTTATAGAAGGGCTTATATTTTTGATTACCACTGATTATTAATCACTGGTTGTTCAAACCTACTCAAATTGACTTCTAAATGTCTACCTAATTACTTGTGACTATATTCATGTATGTACATAAGTCTGAAATTGATATATAGTTATATGGTTTTCTCCAGGACCCATCAGAGTAAGAATGTGTAAAGTATAATATCTGACGAATGTCGAATCAGTGGTAGAGAGAAGTCGAGTTAAGACCTTTTTAACAGAAGGACATTCAAGATTTAAACAATGCAGAGCAGGGATAACAAAACTGGTGGGATCAATGATTCTTGGATCATTTGAACTTCAAAATTGAATATTCACCCAAAGCAAGGAAAGAAACAATCAGAGACATCAGTCTTCTGCCAAGGAGAGGAAGAATCACATATAAACTAAGATTAAATGAGGAATGAATATAATCTATGAATATGGTTAATAAACTAAGCTTGTGACAACAATTTATAGTTGATAAACTTTCAAATACTGTTAGGGATATGTTTCTTAAATTGATGTTCCCTGCTTTTAGTCAAGACCAGGTCTGGTTAAAATAGATTTTTCAAACTTGGACACCCCATAATAAATCTCATAAGAAGAGACTTGGGTTACAAAAGCAGTGTTTGTTAGGGAATGAGTGGGATAGGCTTTGTACAAATAGTTTTAGGTCATACAGGGCCATTAAGATTCTTTTACCTCTTAAACACTAACACACAAGGTATATATATATATATATATATATATATATATATATATATATATATATATATAGATAGATATATATATATATATATAGATATATATATATATATAGATATATATACTAATAATACAAAAAAATACAAAAAACAAATCTTGCCAGGTCCTGTTAAATTTCTGGTCCAGGAGATTAGTGGGTAGGCACAGGGAAGGGACGGGAATAAAAGAATGCTTTCATAACATATTTTTGATAAGAAATAAACACAACCCAATATATTTACACAAATTTACAAGACTACTTACACAAAATAAAAGCTTTATAAATGTCGGAAATAGATTCATGGAACATTAAAGGGCTCCAGAACATTAAAAAAATGAAACTGTTTCTTCACCTAGTTTTGCAGGCTAAGGCAATCTTCATACTAATTCAAGAAACACATTTATCTATTGAGCAATGGACAGAATTAAAAGGGAAAGAATGGATAAGAGAAATTATAGCCTCTGAAGGCAAAACCAACAGTGCAGGAGTAGCTATAATCATTAAGAACCAATACCAAGATAAAATTATAGAAACCAAAATAGATAAAGAAGGTAGATGGTGTTATGTAATCCTTTCAACTCCCGCTTATGATAAGCCCATTTTACTTCTCAATATATATGCACCCTGCAATAACCAAAACTCCTTCTTCGCTTCATTGTATCCTATCTTAAATCAATACAATAATCACTACATGATCATAGGAGGTGACCGGAATGCATATCAAAACCCAAAAAAGGATAAATCAAGCCCGCAGAGTTCATACAACAAACAAGCAGTTTTAACATTAAGCAAACTTAAATATGACTTTAATCTATATGATCCCTTCAAATATGGTAATAACCCAAATACCTCAAATAATTTTACGTTTTACTCCAACTGTCATAAAATGTGATCGAGAATTGACTTTTTCCTAATTTCAGAAGCACTAATTAACCTTGACCCCACAGTATCCATTCATGCTCGTTACTTGTCTGACCACTCTAAAATTACCCTGAACATTACTAAAACCACCAAAAATAACACACTATATCGGGGATACAATTGGTCCCTAAACCTCAATATTTTAAATAAAAAGGAAATAGTTCAGGAAGTTCAGGACATTCTTAAAATGTCTCTATTCAATTTAGCAAAACAAAAACACCCTCCTGATATTGAATGGGCGGCAACTAAAGCTCAGATAAGAGGTATCTTTATCCAAAAAGCTTCTTATTATAAGAGAACTCAACTCAGAGAGGAACAGCAGCTAGAGGCTAAAATTAAATCGTTAGAACAGGATTTAATTAAAAATTACAACACGCAAACTTAAACTGAACTATTGAAATGTCAGAAAGACCTTTTCTTGGTTCACAACAATAATCTATCATTTCATGAAACAAAAATACTTGCAAAATATGCTAACCATATACAAACACCATCACAAGCACTAGCAAGGATTATTAATCAGTTTAAAACACCCTCTCAGATTTCTGAAATAATCTATAAGAACAAGATTTATACGAAAACCGAAGATATTATTAACACCTTCGAAGTTATATATTCACAAATCTATGGAGAACAAAAACACCTATTCATAAATGAAGTAGAGACTTCCTACAAAAACTTAATTTTCTGAAAATTGATGTGACTCAACAAAAAGAATTAATAGAACCAATAACTATTGAAGAAATAATAACAACAATCAAAAATTGAAATCACACAAATCTCCTGGCCCATATGGCCTCACAGCAGAATTTTACAAAACATTTTACCGTATCACTGCACAAATTTTATCTCACGTATTAAACTATATAATAAACAATAAAATTAATGATATACACTTTAACGCATCCAAAACGATTTTCATACCCAAAGAAAAAGCAGATCCTCAGAATCCGGACAGTTACAGACCCATATCATTACTCAATATTGATACCAAAATTTTAACATCTATTCTGGCTAATAGACTGCAAAAAATAACGGACATAATTATTTTGAGTGAACAATCTGTTTTTTTAACATCTAGGCAAACCAGTGACAATACACTAACACTTCACACGCTAATTTCATATGCTAACCATAATAACCTAAACATATATGCACTCATTATAGATGCTCATAAGGCCTTTGATAGAGTTAACATACAATTTTTATTCCAAATCTTACCCTACTTTAATATACCCCAAGAATTTATTCCAACCCTACAAACACTATACAATAATCCTTATACAACATTATATATAAATAAAATGTGGTCTAATAGAATCCAAATCAGAAATGGCATTCGTCAAGGATGTCCTTTATCTCCCTTATTGTTTAACCTATATCTAGAACCCCTATTTGTAAACATCAAACAAAATGTTTATCACAATGCCCCAGTAATATATAACACAAAAATTTCCCTGTCAGCCTTTCCTGATGACCTTAACATCTAATGTACAACACCAACCACAGACACCAAGAAAATACTATCTGCTATTGAAAACTTCACATCAATATCAAACTATAAAATAAACCTTAAAAAAACCAACATCTTCCCTTTAAAAACTCCAAAACCTTTCTCACTTCTACCATTGATAGGTCAAATAAAATCTGAAGAAAAGATTAAATATTTAGGAATTACATTCTCTACAGATAACAAAAAAAAAATATCTTAATAATATTAAACAAAAGTGGGACCACATTCTATTTGACCTAAAGAGATGGAAAAATCTGAAACTACCACCATTAGCCAAAGTCTCGATTATCAAAATGAATATCTTGCCCAGATTATTATACATTTTTATGTCTTCCCAGCTATTAATACCCAAGAATTTTTTTTAAGCAAATTCACACTGAATTCGCTAAATTTATATGGGAACCAAAAAAAAGTAGAATCTCATATGATAAACTGATGACCCCGAAAAACAAAGGTGGTTTAGATCTACCAAATTTTGAAAACTACTACTTAATCATAAACACCAATAGAACTTTAAGAATTGCAAACTACAATACACTAGGAAATAGTTGGTCCTCACATTGGGTAAGAATATGTTTAAAACATATTGAAAGCCTGAATATAAATCCCAAATCACTACCTTTCTTAAGCAGTAACAGCATTAAAGCATATAATCTAATGGAACCCCTTAAAATTCTGTAACATTAACACAAAATGTTTTTAAGTCAGTAAATCTCCTTCAAACCATGATGATCCTACAACCTATACACAAAAACCCAAACCTGAAAATTAATAACCAACTACTAGACCTGAAAAAATTCCCACTTATAATTAATATAACACTACAAGATCTATACCCATATTTAAACTGTCCAGCTCATGAAATAAGAAATCAATTGGGTCTTCCCAAGTCATATCTGTTGATCTTGAGACAGATTAAAGAAATGTGTATAAGTTACTTTCAAGATATTAACATCAATAAAGACGACTTAATGAAATGTAACTCACTTTGGCAAGCCCTTCTACAAAACAGCAAATTTATAACATGTTCATACAAATTGATCAAAGACCTGAAATTTCAAGAACACATACTCTTATCTAATTATTGGAAAGAAAAAATACCATTCGGTAGAGAACCATAAAATAATACAAGCAATTAACTTAACAGTAAAATCCATTTCCCTTCAAAAGTTAGCATTTACCCAACTCATGATATATAATAATGCTTATTACACACGCATTAGCTTGCATAAATTTAACTCTAGAAACCCCCAAAATTGCCCACATTGTAAAGATGAAACTGCTGACCTTTTGCATATGTTCTGGAGCTGTAAATGTGTATTCAAACTTTGGAACTCCCTGAAAGCACAGCTACAAAAGATGGGATATCAATCATCAACACTGACTTGGGAATTTACGATATTACATCTCCCCCCCAAATAACCTATCTAAAAACCAAACAACCATCCTCATTAATATTTTCCTATTAATGAAACTCTACATAGCTACCAACTGGCTGACCCCATCTAAAATCTCATGGAAAAACTTTAGGAACTTAGCGATAAAACATATATTAGCCCACAAATACATAATAAACAAACAAAACAAAAATCCCAATATTTTGAAATTTGGGAACAAATTTTCAATATTATACTTGCATAAACCATTGAATTTGGAATACATTTACAACACAAACAATAAAAAGCATAACATTATATAGTAGTATACTAACTTGATGGTACTAACTCTGGAGAAAACAAATCTTATCTCTTACCAGACTACTAAACTATGAAAGCATTCATGTAAATAGTGTAAATATGTTGTAAGTGTATTGTTGTTCTACCAGTTGTATATCATCTGTGTTTACTCTTGTGATATGATGTGTAATGAAAAAGAAAAACAATAAAGAATTATTACTGAAAAAAAAAGAAATAGGTACAGTAGTTTAAAAGTGAAGTTTTAGAAGGGGATAAGAACGTATCATCACTGAAAGTTTCTTTCTCATTCTCACACTCTCACAATCTTCATTTTTCTCTACCTCTACCCCCCTCTCTCTCTGTCACTGCAACAGTTCCCAGATTCATGAAGCTTGCACCATGCGCCGGAGTAGCGTCGGCGATCTAGCGCCAAATATGGCCATCGTGTGATTCAGGTAAGAGCTGTTTCCACGTGTACTACCAGCGTATGCCAGAGCTGCACAGCTCCAAGCGCATGTATGCTAATTACCCCATGCGCAGCAGTGTAGCATGCAAATAAAGGTATATAGCAATTCATGAAGTTGTGCAGACATAGCATAAGCATGTAGAAATGTAAACCAAAAAAAAGTTTACATTTTGCCAAACATAAAAATGGAGCCATGAAAGTGGACCAAACTTACGTATTATAATGTTAATATATGCCAATGGCTAAATATATAGCCAATAGAATAAAACAACATGCACAACATATAAAAAATAACATTTAATGCCATGGCCACACCAACGCAAAGTAAAACTGCAGTGCATTGGTGCACAAATGGGATCACAAGGAAAATATATTTAGATGTCATAAAACTGTAATGTAACGCAATTCATGATATCCCTATAACAGTCAATGGCATGCATGCTACACCACAACTATGGCGCAAGGGTTGCTAATGGTCTGTGACAGTGTTCCGTGTGGTAACTAGGAATTAGCAGTCAGTGCCACGCAAATGAGTCAAGTAGTACTGAATCGCAAATGCCCAGCCGGTGTAAGGATGAACCACATGGCATAGCGTTATAACACTGAGGAGTGGCCTGGAGGTAAACATGACATCAAGAGATGGGTGCACCACCGTAGCTGTAAGCACATTGGATCATTGCTAATCCATGTTGCGTGTTGCTAAGCAAAGCCGCACGATAGGGGAATGGAAGTAGCCATAGCTTTGCTTAGCTGAGAGCACACAAGGTAACCGAAAGTTCATGTGAACATGGATGAAAACATGCACAAAACCCAGTAAATGGTTGTGCACGGTGCACACCACAGCTGAAACAGGAAGGATATGAGAAGACAATAAGGAAATGCTGCAGCATGGTAATTGGAGTACAAATGAGTAATCAACACCTAGAAACTCACAGTGGGCCATAGACAACAGCTAACAAGGCTGCTAGCGGCTACCTGCAGAACAGCAAAGGGGAGGTGCCGTACAGCAAAGAAAAGAGAGCTGTCACAGCAGAACAAAGCAAACTTTCAATAGATCAGCTACATAACACATTTCCCAACACAATCCTGGGTTGTGGAAGCACAAAACAAGAAAGGTGGCAGCTGAATGCATGCCTGACAATGTGAGGTGAATTGGGTTGAAAATAGAAGTAAAGGGCAATAGATGGATCATGGCAGACAAGGGTAAGTCAACACCAAAGGCCCCACAATAGCAGTACCTGCTGTAGAACCAATAATTAAGATACCCTGAAGCTGGAATAGCACAAACACACCCAATTACACCAGCATCATCCATTGCACAGTAGTATAAGGTGTGAAAGCCCCCCACACACACTTGTGTATTCCCAGACACTCTGCACCATTGGTGTATACAGACAGGGAACTTTTAATATGTATATGTTAGGGACTGCCATAGCTTTGATTTACCAGCATGTGTTGGAGACTGAAGGTGGTGTGGAGGATGATGCTGGCAACCATTTCAGGCACCGGAGGAGGAGATGAGTGTTCAGACCCAGGGTAACCTACCAGGGGCTACATGATCTGGAGATAGTAGAGCATTACAGGGTGGACAGGGACATCATACAGCAACTTGTTGAGCTGTGCCAGCCACACCTCAGAGCCAGAAGTAACAGAGGGGAACCCATCCCAGTGGACATGAAGGTATGTGTAAGCTTGAGAATACTAGCCACAGGTACCTTCCAAATGCCAACTGGGGATATCATGGGGATCTCACAGGCATCAGCATCCAGGATACACCACCAGTTCCTGGATGCCATGTTACCACATGCCAATGAGCACATATACATGCCCTGAATGCAGGAGGAGTTGGCCAGCAGTATGCACCTCTTCCACCATGTGGCATACTACCCGGAGGTACTGGGTGCAATAGACTACACGGACATACACATCAAGTCACCACCCGGTGAGCAGGGTAGGTGCTACATAAACCGCAAGGGATTCCCCTCCATCAACTGCCAGGTCATGTGCAATGCCCAGGTTATTATCATGGATGCGTGTGCTGGCAGCCCTGGAAGCTATCACGACTCCCACATCTGGCATGCCTCACAGCTGTATCAGGTATTTGCCAGGGGGGACACCCCATATGGCCACCTGGTGGGGGATGCTGGCTATGCAATGGAACTGTAGATGATGACTCCCATCAGAAATGCACACACAGCCAAGTAAGAATGCCATAATGAGGCACACACAGAAACCAGAATCATCATAGAGTGCATGTTTGGGATGCTGAAATCACGGTTCCGTTGCTTGGACATATCTGGTGGAGCCTTGCAGTACTCTCCAGAAACGTGTGCCCACATCTTCATAGTATGTACCATGCTACACAATATGATACTGTGGAAATAGCTGCAGCAGGGACAGAACGGTGAAGGCCCTCACAGCCCACCACCATTGCCAAGGGACCCACAGGCACAGGGGGACTAAGACCATGAATACCCTGTGCTAGCCCCGGTAGGCAGACGAAGGTGTGCCCAGTATGCCCATGCCTTGGCAAAGAGGGAATGTATAGCACACACTGACAGTGTAGGCACTCATGGACTGACACCCTTCTCCACCTGCACACACAGCAAACATGGATGGCACACACAAACGACCACCTGTAAATTGTCATGTATAGGTGGTCTACTGTGTGCATCCTACAGAGGTAGCCCTCAACTATTGTACACACAACCGCCATTGGCACAAGGTAAGTAAATACCTGAACAGTAAATTAAGCTATCAGCATGTGTCCATACTGTATGTACAGGTTCATAGATACATAGGTAGGTAGATGCCCAACTGCCAAGGCCACTCATAAGCATAGGCAAAACGTGTCTGCTGTCACCACCCCATCGATCAACTAACTGTCCCTCTGTGGAGCAGAGAGCCACTTGTGGGATCCCTGCGGTGTAGCTACTGTTCACCACCCACTCTGCAAGGATTCCCCGGAGTGTCAGTGAGGGTTTTTGTATAATGTAATCAGGGATGTAGTTCCAAATAATGGGGAGTATCCCTGACAGGAATCTTCACAGATGTGTACATGTTACATAGTATACCTTAAACACAGCTTGCATATATAGGTAATTCTCCACAGAATAATAAACATGTGGAACACACAACCGCTGAAATGTGCGTTAATCACTCTTGCACTACCAGTGCCTGCTCTGAGAGGTAAGATATCACTGCCAGGATTAGAACACGCAACCATGTACACATTCATCACAATAACATACCACTAAGCCACCTGAGATGTACCAATGGCAGTCGTGTATACTGACAGGATAAAACACAAAAGGGAGGAATGTGTTGAAATAGGACAAACCGGCATGTACTCAATGAAAGGTGTATGTTTTATATATATCATCATATATATATATATATAGAGAGAGAGAGATATGTTGATATATGGGGATATACATATATATGTAGATATATAGATAGGTTAACAACATCTACATAACCATGGAGGTACATATAAATGGGATACCTACCACATACCGACTGCTTTACATACCGACATGCGTAATCCTGAGGCTTAAGGTCCGAAAAAACACAGTACCGAAACACCAGATGCATAAGGTGTAATCTCACGATGTTAATGGACAGTTAGTCAGTGCTTCTGGTGATGCGGTTTGGGTAGGTTACTGTGTGATCTGTGTTTCTTAGGGCTGTAGTGTGTATAAGTGTGTGTTCTGTGTGTGGTGTGTGTTCTTATGGGACTGTAATGTGTGGTCGTGGGTTAGCTTTGTGCATCTGCTTGCTTGACCTAGGATGTAGAATATTAAAGTGGGTGGTGGGGGGGTGCAGACACCTACATGGGGGGTGTAGGGGGGCTTGGCTACCTGCTCATACGTAGTGTAGGATGGTTTGTTTGGATGTGTTGGGTAGCAGTGTGTCTGTGTGTGCATGTGTGTGTTCCATGTTCGTGTTACCTTCATGAGTTACTGTCGATGTCGGCAATGTGGGGTATGGGAGTCTGGTCCCTATACTGTGTGTGTTGGAACACTGTGGTTTCGGGATTCCGTAGGTCTCCCGTATACAGCGGTTGAAGTGTTCATTTATGTGTATAACATAGAACATAGCAATCACACATTCCGCCACTACCAACCTTAATGACCAAAGGATATGGAGAGTATATGCCTATACACTATTACAAATATGTGCTATGGACATGAGCCAATGATAGTGTTACCACCTGTCCTACTTTGCGAGGGACACTCCCTCTTTGGGCAGTTGTGTCCTGACCAAATATATTAAACATGGCAAATGTCTTGGGATTGTGGGACACAATTATGTCCCATATGTACTGTAATAATTGCATACAATAGTTATTTCTGTATCTAAAATACCTACATGTTACACGAAACAGGATAAGCAACTAAACTGCTACAAGAATAAGCTTATAATTAGGCAAGAAAGGAAAGTTCTATCCCTTGTACTGACCGTGGGTTTGTGTCGGCCTGTAAAATCAGATGTGTGTCCCAAAAAGGTCCCACTATGGCCATATGAAAAGGTGGCTACCCTAGCCAAAGAGGGTCAGTCACCAACACAACCATGATGACTGCAAATACCTATGACAGATATAAACAGCTATCAAGTAGCAACACGTTATTACATTCAGATGTATTACCGAAGGGATTCAAGAACAATCACCTGCATGCTATACAGGAACCACATAACAGTGCCTTAATGAATCAGCCTACAATTACCATTGCATTAGTCCACAAAAGAATAGGTGTTCAAATAGGGAAGGAACCCTCATGCACATAGTGATTATGTATAAAAGCAGTTCCCGCACACCCTCATCTGCTAAGCACACCCACCAACATCACCCCCACACCCAAACATATTGCAATACAAACTGTAATAACATCACAAATTATTCACACACTGTATGACATCTGCAGAAGCCTTAACATACCTTTTCAGAGACACACTAACATGGCCCTATGTGAAATAGTTACTGTTATACAATGGAACAGCTGCTGATGTAATAGGGTTTGTTTGCACTAATCCCGTTCCAGAGGGTTGTGCGTACACCGGGATGTGTTAGCAATTAGAGATTAACAGCACAGTATGCTACACTTGTACACCAAATCAAGGATGTCTGGTGAGCACACTGTATACCACATAACAGTTCATGCATAGCCATATGGCCTTGAGCTGGCCAAACATCCTTGCCAGACTTAAACATCTGCAGAAGTATCAGATACAAACAAACCCTGCATAAGTAGCACTGTTCCGAAATATAACAGCTGTACTCACATGTAGAACTAAATCATCTAGCTATTGCAAACAGTCCACAGGAGTCATGAAGCTAATATATATCTGTGTGTCTCCATATAGCTGTTGAAATATATCGCAATAACACATCTAGGCTGTCTCCCTTGAAAGTAAGGCAAACAGACAACGCCCAAAAGGAGTACTCACTTATACACCACTGTTGCCATGGTATTGGCTAATAGTGTAGCTGCACAGCTGAAGTGCATCCAGTTAACTACTTTGGAACAGCAATTGGTGGACAGGATACCACATGTTACCGATATGTAACTAGAAAAGGATGTGTTATCACACATTCAAACCATCCGTATATACCAGTGGAACGTTACAAAGAACATTGGAACACAAACCGAAAAGGATTGAATCAACAGTTAATGACACCTTGGGTTACTAATAAGGTATGTAGAACAGTCAGTATGTCTGTGTATGTAGTACTATTCTGTAGTATTTAAAGTGCACGCAATCCATATAGTGGAAACAGTTATCTTGTAGTGATGTATTGTTGAGCATAGTAACGCTAGTAGTATTTGTGTGTACTGCTGTAGGTCACAAGGCAAACATCACATACACCACAAGGGATGCTATATAAGGACTTTGAACAGAAATACTCCTCACCAGCCAATGTCAGTGGCAGGGCTGGTCCAACAAGTATGTGCTATAACGGGATAGTATATGTTGATATATTGTAACTGTAGCCATATGTGTGGGTGTATTACAGAGAATAACATGTGAAAGGTTGGGCCACTGTGCAAGTATGATTTGCATTGTGGGATATTGTGCCAATAACTGTGTAATGTACAGTATTATAGGCAGATATGTATTACAAGCTACATAGCATTACTGTAATGTTAGGCAAACATTAGTTATGTCAATTGGCATTTACAATACACAATAACAGGATACATATGTATTTATGTGAGCCGACACTTTATCAGCATGATAGCAAAGTAAAATGGAAGAGCTATTTAACTATCCATGCACATAAGACATGTAATATGTGCAAAGGTAGGTACTAGGCTGTCTTACCAAGGGTATCTGTAAGCCTAGCTAGCTTGTGTTGGCTTTCGCCACCCCCATAGGTTGGTTTCCTGTGCCTCTGAATGGCAGAACCAATAGTTCCCTGTGCCTCTGTCAGCAGAGCCACTGCAGTGATCCTCAGGGTACATGTCTGTCTCCCATCCTCACATCAAGGTTTCCCTTGAAGAGTGCTTCTGAGGGGCCCTGCCTGATGTACATTGGAATTATGTTCCAAAGCATAGGGAGTGTCCTGGTCAGGAATCTATCCATCCAGCTCGTCCTACTCATCGTTGTGGTTAGGTGTATATCCCTAGAGCATGTGGCTATCAGGGGCTTCTGTTTGGGTGGAGCATATCCAGCAATACAGGGTTGGACATGGGCCTTGTATGTCAAGCAGAGATCACCTGTGAATATGTGGTATGCAACTGAGTACAGCTAGAGTTTCATAGGTTGGGCTGTATAGGCCATCTGTTTGAGGTCAGTAATCCTCTTGGTGTGGTACTGGTGTGGTCTTCCAAGCTGTTGCAGTTGTCTTGTAAGGTATATCCCAAATGGGGTGTCATATCCTTTAATGGTTCTAATATGACATGTGTAGAGTCACAATGGCCCCACTGATCTGGATGCAAACCCATTAGAGATTAGGGGGGTGATGTAGAAGGATATTCTAACCACCTTGTCATTATGGGTATCAAAGGAGAGATTGCTATCTACTGGGGTTCCCGGATCCCGTATTACCTTTTCTGTATGTAGGGCACTAGCACCTATGTGGTAGTCTGTGGGTAATTAGTTATATCCAAAGGGGATGACTATGCACTTTTAGGCATTCAGTTTGATGTCATGATATTAACACCAGGTATCCATCTCAGTGTGACCCTTCCACAGGGTGTCTGTAACAGCTGGGGAAACAATTATGTACCCTAGTTTGTAGTCGTCTGCAAACCTTTTCAGCCAAAGCCCTCCTGTGCTTGTCTGTACTTCAGAGACGTATATACCGAACATGAGGGGTCCTAGGACTGAGCCCTGGGGGATGCCAGTTGTAACTGGTATACAGTCAGATCTAGGGTATGCAACTCTTACTGTGTGGGTTCTGTCCATGAGCCACTTTGCAAACCATCACATGATGTAGGGGTTAATGTTCAGGTGGATGGGTATGCTGATAATACCAGAAGGAGGAATGGTATTGAAAGCCTATGAGAGATCTAGGTAGGCTGTGTGGACCTCCTTACCCTCATCTAATGCATTGGTAACTGTCTCTAAGAAGTCCACCAGAGTTAGGAGGCATGGTCCGGCCTTAACAATGCCAAACAGGGAAGATTGAGTGCTATAGTAATTATTAGCTTACGTAGTGTTTACAAGTCCTGAACAAGTGCTTAGCATGAATAAGCAATCCAGATAGGGTCTTGGATAATATAAACACATGGCCCCTACCCCCAACAGGAACACAAGCATATATCCATGTACACCACAGGGCCCCTGCACCCACAACTATGCAGGTACAAGCTGCACTCAGTCTGCATGGGACCTGCCCACATCACAGGTTGTATCATACACACATGGCAAAACAAGATGCTCTCCACGTACACATCATGTAAAACATAGCTCCATGTCAGGTTGTATACACACTGAATGGTGCACACCAGCAGGTATCACAACCCACAAAGGGGGAGACACCACTGATAATGGAAAGTACTTTACTTCTACCCTGCTGAGTCTGGTCTGGAAGGCCATGAACCTTGATCACTTAAGTGATGTCAGCAGTACAGATGTAGATGACAGTGTGGTTGATATCAAACTGCATATCATAACCTTGCCAGGTAGATGACAATATGGTTGATGTCACACTGCATATCATAACCTTGCCAGGTCACAGGACATCATCACCCATACTGTGTACCACCTACACTCGGTATACTAGATGTACATTCCTATGTCACAGGAGTGTTTTGCAACAGGACTGCTGGCAGAACCAACACTACAGAAGGTGTCTGAATAATACGTGATCATGACACCAGTGGCAGCTACAGTATGTCAGGGTTAATGAATTTTATTCCCCCTCTTTGTAGTCCATACCTCACAGACAAACATAAGGCATCTGCCTATTGAAGTATGCAAATGACTATGACCTAGGAGCAATAGCTGACTCGCATTGTCACCCCTATGTTAATAACCCTGTACCCATGAACTACCACCTAGGCAGCGGTCAACATAATGGACACTTGTTTGTGAGGGATGCAGCTGGGCAGTTGTCTTTCCTGTGATAGCAATGTCACCACACCTGTCAGGTAGTCATATGTGGCAACCCTAATAATGATAGGGTGCAATTCATGAATATAGAGATCATTGTCCAGCCATACAGAACATGCAAGTGACCCATATCAGATCACATATTTCCTTTAAGGGGTATTGGCCATGTGAAGATAGCCTACACCAGCCTTCCCATTTCCCATCTCCACTATGTAGCATGATGCATACCTTGAATAAATCTATGTCCAACCCAGTGATGTTGGACATGCTACACGTACTCATCCTGATCTCGAACACATACTTCATGGACATCCACCTATCATATGCTGGATAGATCCTTGTCCCATACACTTGACATAGTCCTGCCATACTATGCATTCCTGTCCGTCAAAGCACACATCGCTCCCCTCTCAGACATGGTGTGATGACAGCATGGTAACGCATGGTATATGTATCATTAACCCTGTGGATTAGTTATGTGGCACTGCTCCACCTGGACCCACAGACCCACCTGTCGACTACTGCCAGGTAACCTTTCATCCTAGATTCATACATGGCCCATGGCATATAGCCCACTAGTTGACTTTGACTGTACATGCTATAGTTGATATCCATTCCTGCAAATACCATCTGGCTAGCCAGTGTTCCATGTGTATCACATGTGCAACACAGGTGATACATGGCAGGATGTTGAATCACTGTACAGTGCCATGTAGATGTATATGTCAGAACACATACATGTAAAACCTTATGTGAGTATGTCTGCAGAGTCACAGGTCATGTCTGTTAAGGCAGTTTAAGTCCTTATATGTGACATATACACTGCATTAAGGTCGACTGCATTAATGTGGACACATCCAGCCCTGTGCTGATAGGTAGGAACACCAGTACAGGCAAACAGACATGCCCACATCAAGACAGCAGCCACATGGAGTATGAGCAATGTAATCAGGTGAAACACACACATATATGGTGATCATATCCACTCAACATTGATTGTCACATGTGTATGACACAAACACATCAGAGTCATGTAGGTTTGCAAATACAATTATTTAAACTGAATTAATGCAATATATTTGTATGTTCAGCTGTAGCTCTGTATGAGTCTGTGAGTTACTGTGACCCGTCTCCATCATTATGTCTTCCAGGTATGCCGTGTGCAAGGCTTCCCCCTTTTACACGCTTGGGGGATGAGGCCATCATCCCATACCTACTCGACAATCACGATATCCTGGTCAGCCATGTGCCACAGGATGCACAGCAGCGGGATGCCCTGTGGGTGGAACTTCGCAGGAGGGTTAATGATGTGGGTGGCCACACCGCACATTCCAGCAGGTGCACAGACAATGTACAGACCTCATTAGATGGGCGAAACAGCATGCGAATGCAATCGCAAGGGAACAAGGTGCAACAGGTGGTGGACCACCAACCCATCCACCACTCACACGTACCGAGGAGCTACTGGCCAACCTGGGGACACCTGCAGAACCACATCCACAAGCCTTAGCCGATATTGTGGAGGTGGGTGTCTTTCAACCACTGAGCCTGGATTTGCCTGGTAAGTCAGTACTGCACCTACAACAACTATATTCCATATAGTTGCCTGTGTCACTGTACAGTATGTAATGTAACATCATATGCAAGGCATGTATACACACATGCTGCATACTATAGAATGCTACTCTGTGTATGCACACATGTGCATACACCATAGTATAGTCTAATGTACTGTTGTATGTGTTATGCACATTGCTCCCTTTAGCCTTTATACAGGGGCAGATTATGCTCATACTGCTGTGTTACTCCTATTTAGGTACCTCTGGCGTTCTGCTGCGACAGAGCCCATTGCAGGTGAGAGTGTTATTATTTATCAGGAACCATAATGCACAAATCTATCTGCCATGTGGCCATTCACAACATGTACACATAATGTATGGTTCTGTCACAATATACAGGTCGGACCTGCAATGCATCACAATGACTACCCATGTGCAACACTTGCAAACTATGTGAATCATCTCACCGACATGAATCCTCACAAACTTTATTGCCAGATGTGTTGACAGCTGTGCAGACAATGGTGGAGGTGCTGTTTACTTTAGGGACATACAACAGATCTGATCTGCACATGTGGTGAATACAAACAGTACTACACAGTGGGCTGGAGTATGGCCAGCACACAGGTTTCACCGGTGTGGATCATAGCCCTGCTATGAATGTCACACAATGTGATGTGCTATCTAGACATGTCCATGACATCTATTGGCCTGGCTGCTACACTGCCTACCTAACCTGAAAACATATCCCACATACCAGCCTTTATCTGCATAAACCTGTTGTCAGTGGAGCATATTTGTCATATGGGACAACACAGACATGTGAAATAGATGCCCATCACAATAATTTGGACAACACATGTACACACATGGCCATGGAGAATGGCCAGAGACATGGGGCAACACACACAGTAGATGTGTTGTACTTGTGTGTACACCCTGTCGTGCAATGGCTACAGATGGTTCAACCATGGCCTTTGTATAATGGTCATAATGTATATGTGGAATACTAGACATCCTACAGGCCTGTGCACATCTTGTGTAGGCTTAACATCAATCCACCACATAAGATGTGCTGAACATCTTGAGGGTGTTGCAACATGACAGCAGTCACCTGCACAGTATCCACATCAGGCCACAGATACAGTACATTCCCGTTGCTGGTGTTGGACATAAATGCCATACTAATTCCTCATGTGTGTGTGTGTGTGGTACACAGATGTCATGTGGGACATGGTGTACCGACGTGTACGCCATGTCTGGCCATAGTTGCCAGGCTGCAGCAATATGGTTGCAGATGTGCAGGAATGTCATCCGTATACCCATCAGTGACCTGTGTCACATCTTCCATATCATGGTTTAGTGTGTATACACCTCAGTGACATGGGTCACATTCCACAGTATATATGTATTGTATCTGAACACATTTATGGCTATGAACCCTGTCTGTAACTCACACTGTAAAGCACTAGAGATGCCTCATGATTCCCTGCAATGGCCATGCACATCAGCTAAATTTGCAGTATATATGTAGGGTGGACAGGCAACACTGAATTGGTACACCATTGCCCCACTGTATATTTGACAGGACACCATTGTGCTAAACATGTATGCATGTCATTGCACACATCAGCAGATCACGTCATACTACATGTGATTATCAAGGTCATATGCCACACATCAGGCAGGTGTACTGTTAACCTGTGCTGGTCTACATGGTGTAACACAGGGATGTATGCTAACCACAACTATGATTGTGTAATTTGCATGCCATCTGCTATGACACATGCATGCTGTTGTGTGCAACCTAGGGATGTATGATAACTACCACTATTATTGTCTGCGCTGCATGCCGTCTGCCGTATCACATGCATGTTGCATGCCTTCTGTCATATCACATGCATGTGTTTTTGTGTGTCTATTGTATAGATTGTAATGTACAGTTCTTGTCTACCCTCACAGGTGATGTAGGTGCATTGCTCTCCTGCGATACAGCAGATGTTAGTGTCCCCACAAACTCTAGCAGTGATGCTGAACATGTGATTGGGACACAGGCAGAGTTGTCAGGAGCTGAAACTGTGCCATTGGTTGCCATTCCCTCTATATCCACCTCATCCCTGCACACAGATCCCATACCTGCACATACCCCATCACCAGTGGCCATAGAGGAAGGACAGTTGGCATGTGGTAGCTTGGAACTGGAATGTGTGGGGGCTATGGAAGGTGTGCCTGCACACCATGGTGTCAGCCAAACTACTGGTTGTGTCCCACACAGGCATGTGGCTAGTGCTGCTCATAGGATGACCTCTGGCCAACATGCTCCTGCATGACAGAGCGCCGCAGCTGGTGTCACCAGATGCATGTTTCAGGCTGTAATAGAGGCACAGGCACGTGCTGAATGGTGCAACAGAGAAGATCAGAGGCTACAGAGGGCTGCTGTCCGTTCTTTAAACAACAACATCCAGGCAATGGTAAATGCTCAACAGCAGATTGCTGATGCTTTGGATAGATGGTTGACCGTGGCATGACAATCTGCGAACGTGAGCTTTCTGTGTTGGAACATCTGGTAGGAGTGAGGCATCGGGCATGTGGACGTAGGCCTGCTACATCACCTGTGTCAGATCTACATGTACGAGCTACCTCACATGCCTGCTCCCATAGTGGCGGTAGCAGCAGCAGTGCATCTGGTGTTGTGCTGTCCACACCATGACACAGCAGACCACGTGCACATGACCCAGGATGGTCCCAACAGGACATGGTTCCAGTGGACAAGTGACATCAGACAATACCCAATCTGCACCTCTGTCTGGTAGTGCCCGTGCAACCCTTGGCAGGCACAGGTCACATGTCCGTGGCCGGACCCTGTGAACTGTAAAACCTTGCCTATACAGTCTGCAGCTGTCAATAATACCCCTGTGTAGGCCAGACAGATGGGAGAACTGTGTGCATACATACACACACACACTGGACACATATGTAGGGCACTGCAACACAGACATGCATAACATCCACACACACCCAGTTAGATCAAAGGCCCAAACCCACACACATGATGTCATCCAATGGTGCAGCCTAGGCCTCTGGCAAACAATAACACCCTGTGCATATGATGATGCCTGTGCCGCATCCCTGACATCCACACCATCAGTGCTGGGACATGCTCATATGGTCTGATGCACAGGGTGAACAGACTAGGATGATATGTGCAGTTTACAAATGTTGAGGACTTTTGACAGACAGCAGATATACCATGTAGTACAGGTGTACAATACTGTTAACAGTATGTGTCTTGTGTAACAACAGTGCAGCCTAGGCCTCTGGCAAACATTAACACCCTGTGCATATGATGATGCCTGTGCCGCATCCCTGACATCCACACCATCAGTGCAGGGACATGCTCATATGGTCTGATGCACAGGGTGAACAGACTAGGATGATATGTGTAGTTTACAAATGTTGAGGACTGTTGAGAGGCAGCAGATATACCATGTAGTACAGGTGTACAATACTGTTAACAGTATGTGTCTTTTGTAACAACAGTAACTGCATGTTGGTCATGATGTTCTGCTGTCCTTCTTTAGGTCTAATTGCATGTGCTGGTGGATGTCAGTGTTTGCAGTTAAGTGTCCCATATGTCAATGTGGACTACTCACAGGTATGCATGAATATACCAGCTTGCACTGTGTAGCTGCCACATACCAGTGAGAATGTCCCATGTTACAAACACTTCTACCATTCCAAGAGCATGATAGCTGTGTATTAAGCTACTGTGGCCACAGACATGACATCCATAAAGGGTGACATCAAAGGTACAGTTACATGGAGTGGTGAGTTAAGAGAGTGGTCTAGCTGATTACAAGAGTAGAGGCCAGTGGGATGTGTGATGCCTTAATGGGAATCAGTAATACACACTCTCATGACAGGATGCCAACACAGAACTGCACCCACACACTCAGGTATTGACACACATGCATTCAGTGACACTGTAACACACTCACACACACACTCACAGCTTCACCGACACAGTAACACACACTCACACACAGTTGCTACTGGTGGGATGAGGACCCCTGCCTATGTGCAAATCATCATTACAGTACTGTGCACCTACATGAAGCGTCACAGAGAATACACATGTACAGGTAGTCAGTACGGCCTAAGATTGGGGACATCAGCACGGATAGTAGAATGCATCACCTGGATGGTGGGAGGGGTCTTATCAGTTCAGTATGGTAACATACATCCTCATCCCAGGGACCAGTCAGCCCTACATACACACACTGTGGCATTCAGTAATTAATACACCTATGTCATGCACATACAGATACCTCACATGTGTGAGATACACGCCCCTGCCTATGCTCTGCTTTCTACATTGCAGTCTGTACAGATGTGTACACTAGTGTACAGGAGAGTGAGTAACGATTTAGATGTATTCCCCACAATACATGACATATATGGGCACACACGCAACCACATATGCCAGTACTGTGAATCTCAGACCTGCCTAGCTCATGTTTTGTATGTCAGACGTACAGCAGTATTGCATGTATTACAAACTGTACTGACACTTCCTGTGCCAACAGTACTGATATATGCACTGGGGACATCATATCTATTAACAGGTGTCATGTGATTTAACTTCACTGTCATCCTGACTGCTGTCTAAGATGTGTGTTATGTCCTTCAATTAATTAAACCATTGCTTACCGGTTACACAGGATATTGTAGGACTGCTTGTGACACACCTGTGAGCTGTCCACAGCAAACATCCATCTGCAAAGATGCCCCACCACTTAGTTATTTCAACAAATTTGTCCATACCTGTGGTACATCTTTCTGTACATTCAGCATATCACCATATACAGTTGGCAATGTTGAGGCTGCATTGTAGCTGCATGATGTACGAGGATGCAAGCCACAGGCATACATCAGCAACTGCACATGCATGTTATCTGAACACACAACACTACGTGTACAGGTGTGTAGGTCCTACAATCCTGATATTTAGTTATGTTTGTAGGCATTGCAATTGGTGGATATGTGTAATGACATACATGACACATGTATGATATGATGGTTGACCAGTACATAGGGGATGTTACCTCTATCAACATTGATATCACACCTTATGTACTGTTAGCATTCAGCAGCCATGGACCTACATTCCATGTGCATGTGTGTAATGGCTGTAGCCACCTGTTTGCACAAAGGAATACAACATCCATGCCATTTACAGGTATGTTGTGTGTGTGGCATGTACATACCCAGGGCAGGTACATGTATGTCATATCCATACATGAGGGTGTGTACTGGCGTACAGCAACAGACATCTGCTAATGGTGGAAAGTACCGAGGGCTGCTGGTATGTGCACAGCTGACATTGTCACAGACAGTGGTATCACTGCATTGCATAACACATGATGCAACTGTGTCAGTACATGTGTACTGTCTACAGTTGATGTAGAGCTTAGTACAGTACACAGGTCAAGGGTCACATGGTGGTGTACTCGTCTATGTCACACAACATGTATGGTTGTGTGTTGGTGGTCCGAGGGCATGGTGGTGTCAGCAGTTTACATCCTAGAATGCAGCATATGACACTGTGTCCTGCACATGGCTCATCTGTGATGCCTTTCATGGGGGGACCGGTCAGTACATGTGAGTGGCCTTTATGTACGTGGGTACACCACCTGGAGCCGTCCGTACCTGTGTTATGGCCCACATGTCTGGTTCTGAGGTATATGGTGGTAGTGCTAGGTTCTGAGGTATATGGTGGTAGTGTTATTGTGCACTACAGAGACATCAGCCAGGTGTTCCTCACTGCACAGATGTCAGTACTCCCCATTGTTGGATCTACAATGACCAGCTGTGAATATGGACACTACACATCTAGCACTGGTTAGCATAAGAAAACAATGCAGTTGTCCTGCAGGTGTATGGGAGTTAACCTGTGTTTAAGACATTTCCTTTGGAATGGCACTGTGTGGGTGGATGCGACTTGGGTAATATCCACACTCCCTTGTATCATGGATGCATGTGATATGTGACAAAGGCCTGCCTACTGTCAGCCATGTCATCCCAGAATGACAGCTGATGTTGTGTAAAAGACCAGTGTCAAATATATGTAGAACAGTGTTCCCGCTAACAGTAACAACTACTAACACCAGAGCCCATTACAATGTGTTCTTTACATCTACCTGCAATAGCATGGCCACTGTGGCTCTCCGTGTTTAGCATCAGAGTGCATCCCAGTCAGACCTGTGCTACTAGGAGTATGAGCATGCTCAGTATATCCTTGTGTAGATGGACACATAGTAGTGAATTCCGACCAGCCCTGTGCTACTAAGTGTGTGAGCATGCCCCCTGTGCTACTAAGTGTATGAGCATGCCCAGTGTATCCTTGTGTAGATGGACACATAGTGCATTCTGAACAGCCCTGTACTACTGTGTGAGCATGCCCAGTGACACCTTGGTCGGTTATGTGCCTCTGTGTATGGGCATGGCCTTTGTAACCCTGTATAGTGGTAGTAGTCGTCCATTCCACAGATGGGCATACTCCAGGTCAGGATGGATTCCTACTTTAAACACACAGGTTCATAGGTATGCACATCTTAACTGCCAGCATCCTTGTTGATGTCCGCATTCCCAGATGGTCATAATGACAGCCTTGACATGTGAAGTCTGTGTGACGCGATTCGTAAGTATGTAATATTGTAATAGTAATCTGTAAATAGGCAGGTGTTCCGTACCTGCCACTGGCGTGTGTGTGTGTGTGTGTGTGTGTGTGTGTGTGTGTGTGTGTGTGTGTGTGTGTGTGTGTGTATGTCTGTCCTCGTTTGCCGGTGGACTCTAAATTGCTTTTAGACTGCCCACACTCCATACATTTCTTATACCCACTGGTAGCAAGGCCGATGATGTCACCCATCTACAAATACACCTCTGGGAGGGCTGTGTCCCAGTAATCTCGGTAGCACGTTCTGTAACTGTCTAATGCTGTAGTGTAATAAAGTAGTTAGGTCAATGTTCTAGTCCCACACTTGCTGTGTGTGTGTGTGTCCACATTTGCCTGAGGACTGAGTAATACCTTTATACTGCTCACACTCCATACATTTCTTATACCCACCATTAGCAAGGCTGATGATGTCACCCATCTATAAATACACCTCTGGAAGTGCTGTGTACCAGTAATCTCAGTAGCGTGTTCTGTAACTGCATAATGCTGTAGTGTAATAAAGTAGTTAGGTCGGTGTTCTAGTCCCACACTTGCTGTGTGTGTGTGTGTCCCCATTTGCCTGAGGACTGAGTAACGCCTTTATACTGCTCACATTCCATACATTTCTTATACCCACCGTTAGCAAGGCTGATGATGTCACCCATCTACAAATACATCTCTGGGAGTGCTGTGTCCCAATAATCTTAGTAGCACATTCTGTAACTGCGTAATGCTGTAGTATAATAAAGTAGTTAGGTCGGTGTTCTAGTCCCACACTTGTCATGTGTGTGTGTGCCTTCCTGAGGACTGAATAATACCTTTATACTGCTCACACTCCATGCATTTCTTATACCCACCGTTAGCAAGACCGATGATGTCACCCATCTACAAATACAGCTCTGGGAGTGCTGTGTCCCAGTAATCTCACTAGCATGTTCTGTAACTGCATATTGCTGTAGTGTAATAAAGTAGTTAGGTCGGTATTCTAGTCCCACACTTGCCATGTGTGTGTCCCTGTTTGCCTGAGGACTGAGTGATGCTTTTATACTGCTCACACTCCATACATTTCTTATACCCACCTTTAGCAAGGCCGATGATGTCACCCATCTACAAATACACCTCTGGGAGTGCTGTGTCCCAGTATTCTCGGTAGTGCATTCTGTAACTGCATAATGTTGTAGTGTAATAAAGTAGTTAGGTCAGTGTTCCAGTCCCACACTTGCCATGTGTGTGTGTGTCCGTTTGCCTGAAGACTGAGTAATGCTTTATACTGCTCACACTCCATACATTTTTGATACCCATCGTTAGCAAGGCCAATGATGTCACCCAACTACAAATACACCTCTGGGAGTGCTGTGTCCCAGTAATCTTGGTAGCATGTTCTGTAACTGCATAATGCGGTAGTGTAATAATAAAGTAGTTAGGTCGGTGTTCTAGTTCCACACTTGCTGTGTGTGTGTGTGTGTGTGTGTGTGTGTGTGTGTGTGTGTGTGTGTGTGTGTGTGTGTGTGTGTGTCCCTGGGGACTGAGTAATGCTTTTATACTGCTCACGCTCCATACATTTCTTATACCCGCCGTTAGCAAGGCCAATGATGTCACCCATCTACAAATACACCCCTGTGAGTGCTGTGTTCCAGTAATCTCAGTAGCGTGTTCTGTAACTGCGTAATGCTGTAGTGTAGTAAAGTAATTAGGTCGGTGTTCTAATGCCAGATGTGTCAACTGTGTGTGTGTGTGTGTGTGTGTGTGTGTGTGTGTGTGTGTGTGTGTGTGTCTGCTTGCGTGAGACAAGTACAGTGCTTTCTAGTATTCACTGTAGCACGTGCCCTAAACATGTGTTGCTGCAGTGTGATACGGTAGGGGGTTTGTATACAGGACATGGCAAGTGTGTGTTTGTCTTTCACAGCCTGTGTAGAGGTGGTCATGATTGTCTTACAATTGGACATGTTTGGGAATAGGTTTTGTAGTTTTCCTATATAGTATCCATATTATGACACATTGGCCACCTCACAAGGAGTACAGCTATCAGTCAGCCACGGCACTGTGTTGGCAAGCCATACCCATACATCTGGCAAAAGGGCTGGTGAACTAAGTATGCAGCCCTACTAGTACCCAGTATATGTCCTGCACCCATGTGCCATGCACATGCAACCTTGCCTAGGATATCCCACTATGTTGCTAGTAACATGCACATTGAGGACAGATAGTAGGCATGGTGTGACTGCAGTGGCCTGCAGAGGACATGGCACCCTGTACAGTGGTGCAATAGGCACATACATGTGGACATTATGCCTTCACTATGTTCCACACTGAATGGCTGCAACATATGTGGTGCCATCATATGTGATCCACTAAGGCCAGACAATGCTGTACACATGTGCCCTGTATGGACCCATGCCACCGACACCACAGAATACCTGTTCATTCTATCCATGCAGGTGCAGGGCCAACCTGCTCACTATAAGCAGGTTTCGCCACACCAGGTCAGTATTAGCATATCGGGGTATAACAGGCTGTGTACACTACATGTGTTTGCCAAACCAGGTACACCTGTACATGTCACTGTACAGTATTGTGGGACATGCACATCCCAGGCAATGTCCATGTGAAGGACTATCAAGCACAGACATGGCATGCATTGCAAAGCTATGGCCCTACACATGTCAGGCCAGATAATGCAGTACCCATCTGTGTGGGACATTGCAGACACTACACCCCTGCACTGCACACCATTGTCGGGTGACGCAATGGCAAGGATTACCCCTCACCCAGCCTTGTACAGCCATCTTGCACAGCCAAACACTACACACCCATGGAGCAATGTATACCTGCATGACAGTACTGGCACCCTGTGTCTGCATGTGTGTTGTGATGCTCCCAACCACAGTCACTCCCAGTATAAACCTTGTTGGCATACCAACAGTTGTCAAGCATTTTCACATGCCCTAGCCCATAGAACCTCCAGATATCCCCTGTGGTGCATGAGGTCCTGTGCATTACTGTGGTGTGGCAAACTAAGTAGTTACATTGTGTATTTGCCGCCCTGGCAAAGGTGTCAATGCATGTCCATTAGAGTGTGGTTGTGCTGACAATGGCATCTGTTCAAATGGACTGACATGTGTGCCACACCTAATGTATGTCTACTATATCTGTTGCAGATGGCACTCACTCACCTACACACATGTTCTTACAGCACTGCAACATGCCGCCTCTGTGGCATATGTAGTAACATCATGCACATGTAATAGTAATGAGTTGTCAGGGGTTTGTCCCTATACTATTCAGCGTGTGGCAGATGATGCTTATGGTTAAGTCTCCAAGCCCTTCCTTGGTGTACATTGCCTGTCCCGCACACACACACACTCTCTGGTAGATGTGAAGCTGTACACCTGCACAGCAGTAGCATGTGTATTGTAACAGATGGAAATGGTCAGGTGATGGCCTCTGCACCTATTGCAGTCCTCCTCTAGCTGATTGCATGTGGTACAGCTGTGATGGTGTTCCCATAGCCATCCGCATGATAAACACAGTACACTATCTAGGGAAACATGTTATTATCTGGCCATGACAGTCACTGTGAGTGGTACCTGGGTGTAGTGTTCTGACATAGTATCACAGATGATATCTGGATGTACCTCAATCATTTTCCACAGTGGGAAATAGCCTAATGACAGGAGGGTGATGTGCCACACAATTACAGAATGTAAGTGTAGCTATGCTGCCTTGAGACTACTGCCTGTTCAACATGTGTGTGGTAATGGCTATTCTGCATGTTAAAATACAGACATGACAGTACTCTGTTCATGAGGGAACCCCATCTGTAGGGCCATCTGTGAACAGGTCAGTGCTCGCAACCATTTGTTTCCTGTGTTACACACTGAACACACTTCTGTGCACAGTAGAAGCATGGTGTGGGGATTGCAGACAGTACATGATGATAGGGATGTGTTACTGCCATCGCATCCCTGACTGAACATGTGTCACATGAGACAGTGGTATGACTGATGCTGTGTGGGATTCCCAGTGGCAAGCCAATGATGGGCAACTGTTCATAGTTGCGGTCACACGTCTACTACACATTGTACAGTTGCCATGCGGTATATATGCATGTGCTGTGCTCCCTCTGCAAATGTATACCATCTGTTGTGTTGGGTTGCTGGTGATATCTATGCATACTGTCATAGGTAATCCTGTATGTTGTTGTCTTTCACTAAGCCATATGTGGGTTTAAAACACAACACCATAGGCTGAATGGGTTGGTAGGTCCTGGCAGATCCTCCTGTCCCACTTCAGCTGACCATGGCACCAGACACTAGCACATCTGGGGCCCAGCCATTAACATCCACCTCTGTTGGCTCTGCACCACCTTCTGGTGGTACCACCACTGAGGATGGAGCATGTTCCCCTTGGGAGCGGGACCAGACAGGTACATATCTGCTTTTGTGCGGTCCCGGACATGTTGTGTAGGTGGCTCCCTAAGGGGTTACGAAGCCAGATACGCCAGTTCAAGGGTGGAGTGTCACATTTACAGTGTGATGCTGCCCCTCCTGGACAGCCACCAGCACTGCCTCCTTTACAGCTGTGTAGGTGCAGTGGCAGTTGCCCATGGCTGGAGACCTCCATCCCTCTGTTCCCATGGGCTTTTAAATGCTGAAGACCCATCACCATCCAGGGTGTATCCCCCCCACACATGTGTCATATGCCAACCCTGTATGCTGTAATTTCTGTGCTGCTACCTATCCTCCATGGCCATACCTACACTCCTTTCCCAACACCTGACCCTCACCTACAGACACATAAGGCCATTTGGCTCCTAGGACACCATCTGCCCTATACATAGCTGTCCATTACACACGTGCCCACTGGACACATGAAACTCTTATAATATGCATCATAACATACTACTGTTATCCTCACCACTGTCCCTTAGGCGCATAATCCTGGTATGCACATCACTCCTACATGGTACAGGTGCATGTGAGGAGGATGGCCCTATTGTACACAAACACTACCAGTCCCTCTATGGTACCCCATTTATCTTTATCATGATGATGATGTTGCACATAGCACATTGCAGGAGTACTGTTCACACATAATGATTGGACAGGTACTGTTGTGTTAATGTACATTACATGCACAGAGTGATGTATATGGCCAATGTACAAATATTTGCATGTATGACTGACACATGTCTGTCTGAGGGAGTCTTGTGATCACATAGAGCAACACCACTACATAATACAGGCATTGCTGGTGTTTCCTGTTTCATTCATTTGTAATGCTTTGTTGCCACATGGTATGTCCCTGATACATCTCTGTATATGTGTGTACCTATATGCTGGACATGTAAATCTACATGATGGGATACATTCCTATACTGTTGAATGACTGCGCTGTAGATATCCTCTGGTTACAGCCTCTTACACTCGATTAGCCTCTACATTGCATAACCAATGCAATACTCGCATACTGGTAGCCAAACACACTTACATGCACTTGATCCCACACTTGCTAATGCACACGCATTGGAGCTTGCATCTGTCACTCACACCTTTGGGTGTGAGTGAGGACCACAATATTGTCTTGTGATGCCAATTACATCATACTACATGACTCCAATATCAGGATTGGCCACCCATTAGGCGACGGCATCACGTTCGACTGTACAGAATCAGCGGCCTGTCCAGTGACACAATCATATTTGTGTGTACCTTATACAATGTGCTCCCACCTTGTGATGCCTATTACATCGGAATACATGAATATAGTAACAGAAATGGCTGCCTATTAGGCGACGGCATGGCGTTCGACTGCACAGAATCAGTGGCCTGTCCAGAGAATCATTCATATTCATGTGTTCCTCTTAGGCATACCTTGTGATGTCTATCCAATTGGACTACATGACTACAGTCATAGCCGTCCTTAGGCATAGGCCAACTAAGTAGCCACCTAGGGTGCCGCTTTAGCGGGGGCACTTTACCAGTATTAATTTGGTGTAGGTAGACCAGGATGGGGGCACTGGGTGGTGTGGTGTCCTCTGCTTAGGGCACCAGTTGACCTAAGGCCACTCCTGACTACAGTATCGGGAATGGCTGCCCATTAGGTGACCACATGGCATTCGACTGTACGGAATCAGAGGCCTGTCCGGTGAATCATTCATAATTGTGTGTTCCTCTTACAATCTGCTCCCACCTTGTAATGCCTATCAAATTGGACTACATGACTACAGTATCGGGAATGGCTGCCCATTAGGCGACGGCATGGCATTCGACTGTATGGATTCAGCAGCCTGTCCAGTGAATTAATAATATTTGTGTGTTCCGCATACACTCTGCTCCCATCTGGCTGATACATGGGAACTGAGACCCTGTATTACAAATGAGTAGTTGGTTTGTGGTAGCCACATCCGTCAGACGGGTCATGCTACCGCATACCTGTTATAGGTTTGCCACCTTCTCAATTGGCCAAGGTAGAACTTTATAGTTACCACCTGTCCCACTTTGTGAGGGACAGTGCAAAAATAATCAAGACATAGCACATGTCCAGATTACAGGACATTATTATATTCTGTGTTTCATTAATAATTGCATACAACAGTTATTTTATATATGACACTTCTATATGTTATGTGAAGTAGCATAAGCAATTCAAATGCAACTAGATTAAGTTTTTATTTGTGCAAATAAGTGTAATCCTGTACTATGCATGGCTGTAGGTATGTTTAGTCCTGGAATGTCTGACATTTCTACAGAACATGTCCCACACTGGCCATTTGGAAAGGTGGCAACCCTATAGGACCTGTATGTAGAGACGTCAGACTTTGCAGGGCAACACACCCACAGCCAGTAGAAAGGGGTGTACTTCACTGTTTCACCTAAATAAAAGGTTACTCTTGTAGCATTATAGTTGCTTATACTGTTACCTATAACATTTAGGTGTTTCAGAGGAACATAATTGTTTTATGCTACTACTACAAACAATATAGGTAGTCTTTGCCCTAAATCACAGGATATTTGCCTTAATTACAGTTATTATGCAGGACACAACTGCCCACAGGGGAGTGTCCCCCGCAAAGGTGGACAGGTGGTAACCTCAAACCTATTGTTCTATCAACTTTCTAAGGTAGTCGGCGGAACATGCACTTTCTCTCACTATCAGACCTCTCATACGAATGGGGAAGAATAAACACTTAATCAGGGACACTGCATAACAACCTCAGGGACACATTTAGAAGGTTGGTGCTATTAACCTGACACATTGATGGGCACAGAGCACATATGTATTCATGCACATTGTCTGAGGTGCATGCAGTTTATGACTCTTACATGTTGTGATTATTCATTACGTGTATACTGCCACCTTTCCTCCTAATATCACTAGTTCTAGGATGGTTTAGCTGGGACTGTGTTAAGATTCTAATTCATAATCACGGACGTCCCTGGTAATCGGGGACAGTTCAATGATATGGTCCCTATGTATTCCCCTAATGGTTTACGGACTGTCCAGTAGATGTGCTCTTACAGTTTGGGAGGTATGGGCATCTGCTATACCCACATCAGAATATTACTTACACCCACGAGGTGGTCCTAATATGTGTCTGCCAGCCAACACCTGCACGCCTAGCCCCATAATCGCATACCCATAGTTCCCCCACCTGCCACTACTCTACAGCACTCATCCTTACTGTGGACGCAGGTGGATGAGGTGGAATATGAACACACCCCTACACACTGCCCAATCTCCCCGTTTCGGGACACATGACATACGTTGTGTCAATCCATGTGTTATCAGGCTTGCACAACCTACTGTTCCATGTATAGCTACATCCTGATCATAACTGTGTTACTCCCATTGGCTGAAGGCACCAAATTTTTGGTGTCCCACAAGGGATGTCGCTGTCCATGTTTAAAGTGTAGTCCTTGTAGATCTCTCCCACTGGTAGTTTCCTGCTAGTGGTCTGAGAAGCAGTGTTGTATTTATCTTTATTGCGTGTCTGTATGTCTCACTGGCCTAGCTGGTGGGGGGGGGGGTGGTAAGTAGTCGTTTGTTGAGTGGACCTCCCACCAACATATGCCCAGTCTAAACATGTTACCAGTAACTGCTGTAGCATAACCTAGGTATATACATGTGTATATTTACTGTAACATATATATATATATATATATATATATATATATATATATATATATATATATTTACATTAATATATACAGACATGTCTGCATATGTATTCATACATGTATATTCATATCTTGCTGTTTCATATATATATATATATATATATATATATATATATATATATATGTGTGTGTGTGTGTGTGTGTGTGTGTGTGTGTGTGGGTGCATATGCATATATATATATATGATTATATATATGTACATCAGTGTGTAAATACATTCCCTGCTCATATGCACTTACACATGCGTAATGGTGTTTATAAGCTTCACCACCATACTAGTGCCTTATTCATTATAACACCGACACACTCCAGTTATCTTGTAATCAGTATGTAGCATGTTATACAGTGGACAGATGTCGCTATATGTTCATGTACGGATTACCGATGGTAATTGGAATGTGATAGTGTGATTCGACCCGTCTCTCTTCTGCACAGCCTATTATTCCATGTACTGTCGATGTTTGTATGGGCACATTCCTATTATTTATGTCAACAAATGGAATGCATGTGCTACAGAATTTGTACGTCAACATATATTGTTGTCTGCATGTGGGTATGCATATATACCTATTACGACCTAGCTGACCTCCATGGGGCGGTCCATTAGAACCGGCCCATCCAACCCTGGCATGCCTGGATCCATAATTGAATACCCATAGTTCCTCCACCCCACCCGTGTTAAATTTACATGCGTAACATCCATTATCAACTTGTTATCACAGCCATGACACACCTTTACACATTTCCCTCTCCAGAGCTTTTGGGGCCCTACACACATTCTGTCCCACCTCGTGTATTCACAGGGTCTCCCGCCATGTATATTTGCACATATGTACCTTTCCTGGGGTTATGGAATACGGCCATTTGCGCTTTCCAGTTTTTGGAGGTCCCAGCATGGGACTACATTCCGTCTGTGTGTAAAGTAGACCTAGCATTTCAACGATGTTACTCCAACTGGTAAAACCTTCCCTGTGGTGTGAGTAGCGGTGCTCTGCTCACTCCTGGGAAGCTTTTTATGACATACGCAGAAAGCACTTTATAATACCAACATTGCTCTTGATTCCCTATACATCTCTTGTGTATGCTTTACTGTTACAATGTCCATTTTTTTTAGATATATATATATATATATATATATATATATATATATATATATATATATATATATTTCTCATGTATGTAGATATATATATCTATACACACATATATGTGTGTGCGTGTATATATATACATATCTATACACACATATATGTGTGTGCGTGTATATATATATATATATATATATATATATATATATATATATATATATATATATATATATCTATGTGTGTATATATATATTACATCTGTACATACAAACATACATTTCCTATGCTGGGAGATGCTTACACCCATGCAGGTGCACTTGCCTATGCTTACTGTGCATTACATATGTTTACTGTCTCTTATTTGTGCTTATTTGTGCCTTATACATTATGACAATACCTCTTTGATTGAAAGGATCTGGTTAATAGTCCCATGCAATACACACGTTCACCTTTACATGTTTAAATGTCGGCTTTACAGCAGAGCAACATTCATTCCACAAGCAAAATTATATGTGCTATTGTTGACCTTGAACTGTGAATGCCTTTTTGTTAGGCAGATGCTCTAACCATTACAAAATTGGTGTTCTGCCTCATTTATATGACTACCCATGATGCATAGTTACCTGAACACACGCCTCATCACTTCACTTACACAGCAGGCATCCATTTACCTGTTGGGAAAAAACACACTACTACACATGCACCATTCCCTATTCCCTACTGCACTGGACTCGTGCTGTATGTTGACTCACTCCGAGGATATTCAGACCTCTACAGCCTATAGTCCTGGCACATACGTGTGCTTGATTGTCAGGGTGTTTATATGGTCTTCTGGGTTTAGGCCTGTCTGACTGGGGATCAGGACTGCCCTGTACCTAGTTGAAAGTCAGACTTAGCAAGGGGAGATCGTTTTTTCCACTTTTAGCATCTTACCTGTGGTTGGGGATGCAGATGTGTGCTCACCTATGGCCATCCTTCTATATAACAGCACTAACTATTATGGGAATTTTCTATATTGTGACCATGTTCATTCTTCATATCTGCATATATATTTATATATAAATTGTTATATCGGTCTGTACATACACGTGCATATACACCTACATGTTCATTTACATTTCCCATACTGTTGAATCAGCGCCGCCTACCGTCGCGCATACACGCTGGCATACCTGCTTACATCTACGGTTTCCACCTTTTCATATGGCCAAAGCGGGGCATTTTTTGGGGGCACACATCAGACTTTACAGACCGACACATACCCACGATCAGTACAAAGGTTAGAACTTTACTTATTTGCCTAAATGAACGCTTATTCTTGTAGCGGTTTGTTTGCTTCATCTGTTTCTTGTAACTTTAAGTATTTTACATAAATAACTGTTTAATGCAACTGTTACATGAAATATGGGACATATTTCCTACAATTACAGGAGATTTGCCATTGTATTATATTTGGTCTGGACACAACTGCCCAAAAAGGGACTGTCCCTCACAAGGTGGGGCAGGTGGTAACCCTACTATCATCTGCTTTACAGTGCCTTAAGCACCCTATATCCAACTGCCACTATGCGAATGTGTAAGGTATATATTCCTGATAATGTACATGGGGAGATGTGAATCACGGTCAGGTGTTTAATCTCTCGCAAGGTGGAGCAGGTGGTAACCCTACTTACATCTGCTTTAAAGCGCCTTAAGCAACCTATATCTGACTGCCACTATGCGAATGTGTAAGGTATATATTCCCGATAATGCACGTGGGGAGACGTGCATCACAGTCAGGTGTTTAATCCCGGGTCATAGATTCTGCAGGACCGTCTGGAGGCTGAGCAGTCTTGTGGACAACTACTGCTCATACAACTTGTGTCCAGATGTATATGGGACTGGACATCATGTCTTGACACCAAGTCTAATGTTTAGAACAGATACATACCCCATGAGGGATATCCAAAAATTGTGGGGACCAAAGACCATCTTTGCTTTAGAGCTGTAAGATAGGGCTAGACATGCAAGGGATACATAGTTTCCAATCCTGAGACTGCCTAGGGTGAGACTGCCTACTAGATATGGGTAGGGGTCACTATGTGCAGATATGGCTGCACCTATATAGCAGCCCAAGTATGGCTGGTTTTGGTGGACGTTCAGAATAGGGGGGGTGGTGTGCTGTAAAGGGGATGATGGGTATTCAATTATGTATCCAGGTGTGTTAGGGTTGGATGGCTCAGTTCAGGCCAGACCATTATGTAGGTATGTGCCAGTAATGTTTCTGTACATGTGTATTGCACATTTTAATGTTCACATGTTTGTGGGATTGCATTGCAGATGTGTATATCTGATCTTTGGTTATCTTCCTGATTCACCCACTGCTCCCTCGTAGACCTCCAGTTCACCTATTGTGCATCCAACCCTGTCTTCCCTTGGCGAATTATTACATTACCCATCACCCCCCACCCCCATATTCCACAAATAACATTCATCCCTTCTCTAGTTGATGGCCCATGGCACAGTCAACAGAACACATTGCATACACTACATATCTCTGGGACCAATATGGTTGTGAGGTCTACACTAACATTTCAGATCATCCACATGCTGTACTTCACGCACATAGGTACTCACAAATACTTATCTTTCATGTCATGGTAGGTAGACTCGGATAATACCAGTTCATCTATGGGCCGTCCTGACAAGGACAACTTGGACCACGAATGGGCAGATATTGGTTGAATGCTCTGACCATTGGGAGGGTTGCCACCTTTTCATATGACCTGGATGGGACATATTCATGGCACACATCTGAGTTTACAGGCCAACACACACCCACGGTCATTACAAAGGATAGTACTTTAGTTTCATGTCTACATATAAGCTTTTATTGTTGTGGCGGTGTAGTTGCTTATTCTGTTTAGTTTACTTGTTTATTCTGTTTCTTGTAACATATAGGTGTTTTATATATGGACATACGTACTGTATGGGACTATTACATAACATATGGGACATAATTATGTCCTACTATCGTGGGACATTTCACATTTATTATGATTTTGGTATGGACACACCTGCCTAGAGGGGGACTGTCCCTCACAATGTAGAACAGGTGGTAACCCAAACCATTGGGCTAGGCTTGGCAATTGGCAGCGTGCTAACACGATGCGTTTCACTTCCACTTGGTATAACTAGCGACACTACAATGGAATACGGGCACGGGTGTTAAATATCTTTGATAGAGGGACGGGGACTCAATATTCAGCTATGTGCCTTTGTGTTTACTTCTTATTGTGATGTTCGCAATGATGCCTTGTATACTTTGCATACATTTCAGTATCCACGGATAGTGACAGGAGTGATTACTATTAGACGGCTGTACTAGTCAGCATTTTAGGTTGCGTGTATGCAGTCGACATGTTCACACCTCTGTGCAGTTCTTGGACATGCCCCCTGCACTCGTACACGTTTCCTATGCATGTGGCCGTTATGGCAGCACACATTCATTAATATGCATGTGGTGCTGCTGTGCCATCTCTACGCTGCACGGTTGGTGCAAGGCTAATGCCGTCCTTGCGCCGAGCTTCATGAATCCCGGGAAGTGACTCTCTATGACACTTTCTGTCTCTGCCAAAGAGGTCCACATTTTTGTCTACCTGTAGGTCCCTTTCTTCAGCTATCCATTTATAATCAGGGGGTTTGGATTCCTCCACTCAAGTGAGATGTGGATCCTATTTCCATGCAGACTGCCTCAAAAATGCAGCCCCATATACCAGACAGTTGCATCTTGTGGCATTATATCGTACATTATAAAATGTCTGTATTAGCATATATGCTCACAGAGGCTAAAGGGAGTGTTGAAATAAATATCAGAAATAAAAAGAAGACACGAGTGATAAATAAAGTAGAGGCAAATTATTATTAATTTACTTTGAACTCCTGGTACTGCAGGTTTTACATTCAGAGGGAATTATAAAATAAATTAATGTAAACACTTTAAATAGTTTAAATAGAAACATTTGGCATGTAGGAAAATATCTTCAGCTTAGCAATAGGCATGCTATAATATTAACCCTTCATGACGTAAAGCGAGAGTATTATTTAAATTTATGAGAAAAATATAAGAAGTGCACATATAAAGTATGAAGAATAAATATTTTAACTTTTGTACTAGTGAGTTGTAAGTGTTTTCTCATAGGTTAGGATTTTCTATTTAAAGTTTTTTAAAGTGTTAGATATACTGAATATAAAACTCAGTTTGGAGACAAAAGGACTAGTCCAAAGGAGATAATTTTAAACTAACATATAAGAGAAAAAGAAGAATCTTCTACTCCTTTTTTCATTTTGCAGCTACTATGGATATTATCATCATCATGTCTAAGTCAGCAGTATTCTGGTCCAAAAGTGCAGTTATGTTAATAAACTTATCATATCATATCATCAGATGTTTTAATAGACCACTGTTGCAGTAGCCTAAGGTCTTTGAGTTATATCCTGCCTAGAACATGACCATAGGCCAGCTTTCAAAGATTCAGCGCAACTCCCGTGTACCTTAACTGCCAGAGACTTGAGCAGGGCCACACAGAGAATGCAGTTTGGATACCAAAAACCTCAGAGTTGTCTTGCCTCAAGAAGGGAGGCTAAAGCTCAGAAAGGAAATTACTAGGAAATGAAAGTACAATAGTATGATATATGTACCTATATAAACAAGGGGATATACATCCACACCAGCTGTGTTCAACATTACATCATCGTTGCAGAACGCTAAGCTATTTGGGTAGATTACCATATCCTTAGGAACATATACATGTACAGAATCCAATTGCCACTGGAAATAATGTTATATAAGCTCATTTTGAACCTTAGAAAGGAATCCAGTTTGTAAGACTTTGCAAAGTCTCTACAGATGGCCAAGTTGCTGGCTCTGGAATACCAGGAAGCCAAAGATCTGGTAGAATGGACACTAACCATGCCTAGACGTGGCTTTTTATGCTGAGAATTGCAAAAAGAAATATCAAGAAATGGCTACCTAGAAATTATCTGTTTAGGCAATCATTGCCTTTTTGTTCTTACCTTCACAGGAGACAATTAGCTTATTAACTTTCTCGAAGGATTTAGTTATGTCTAAGTAGCACGTGAGATGCTGATTGACATCCACAGAATGCAGAATTCTTTCGCCCTTATTTTCTAGTTCTTGAAAAATACATGGCAATTAATAGAGTGGTTCAAGGTAAACTCTAAAACCAGTTTAGGTATTAAAGAAGGATTTGTTCTCATACAAACCCTACCATTTTTGAAAATGAGGTAGTACTGACTCACCATAAGAGCTTGTTACTCACAGAGCTATGAGTAACACAGATTTCCAATTCAAGAACTTCTAGTCATTCTAATGAGCTTGCTCCAAAGGAATAAAATCTAGTTTTTCAAGCACAAAGTTAAGATCCCGAGTAAGAGCCTCTTATTTTCTAGGAGGTTGGCTATGTGAAACCCCTTTCAAAAACTGTTTGACTTGAGGGCGGGTAGAAAGGAGGATCTAAGTGCATACAAGCAAAATTGCCCAAGTCATGACTCTTGACAGAGGTGTAGGAAAGGCTAAAATATAATAACTTACACAAATAATATACGACCGTAGTTATCTGAGACTTAAATGGGTCATGGTTCTTAAAATGAATTCAACTAGAAAATCTCTTCCATTTACTTGTATAAGATTTTCTGGTAGCAGGTTTTTTAGCCTCTTTCAGTATTTGCTGCTTATACTCAGAAAAAAGATTACCTAAAGGGTATCAAAATCCAATCATATAGGCAGTCAATTGAAGTATTTTCAGGCTGGGGGTTATCAAACAACCCCTGTCTTCAGTGAGTAAATCCAGCCTTTAAAAAAGCTTATGGTAATTACCCTTGGCCAATTTCAAAAGACAGAACAGGTATTGCCTGCATAAAAAGGGAATCACCCCCATTATCTTTGGAGATCCCTTCTGGAAGATTAGAAGAACGATTGGTATCAGTGGAAAGGAGGACAAGAATACAGGAAATTCCCTGTCTATTTGAGGTGTTCCTTACAGTTAGACCAATTTCTGGGAAACCTCTGGTGTAATTTCCATTATCAAGGCTTTCTCCTCACCCTGCTCTGCTTGCCTGCTATAATAAAATATATGTGTCCTAAACAGTCAAATTAAGCTGAGCTTCCACCTCCAGGACCATCATGGCAAGTCTGAAAAGAGGGTAAGATTTGGTACCCCCTTGCTTATTGATATATCACTTTGGTATTTTCCGTGACAACTTGAAGAGGTCAAGGGGACCAGAGATTATTTAAAGCTTTCAAAGTATCATCTATTAGACAGTGATGTTAATTTTTCTGTCCTTGCTCAGCAGATCTTGCAATTTCATCCCTTTTAATACTGTCCTCCGAGGAAAATTTGAAACCTCTGTTATAACACACTGAAGAGAAGGCAGAAGGATGAAGAGGAGACCTTGACTGAAGGAAAATGGAGCATCCACCACATTACCTCCCTTCTCACAAATCCCATAACTGGAATTTGAAAAGAAAAAAGCTATTGATGCTGAGAACAGACAGACTTGAGGTCCTACTGATTTTTTTCTCAGGTGAATTATAGTCAAAGGAATCATTATAATGATAGAACCAATGAATCACAGAATCCTGAAAAAAAAATCCTTGGCAGATGCCAGAGATTGTTTGGAAAAAAAGATTTTGTTGTACAGTTCTTTGTCCAGTAGACCAAAAGTTCTTCTAAGGAAAGTATCAAAAAAGACATGAAAAAATATGTTGTATATGAAGGGATGAGAGAGAATTTCTAAGTTCACTTGAAACTCCAGACTGTGCAGGAGTTTATTGACATGTCAGAGAGACTTGACAACTGAAAAAAAATTGCAAATATAAGACAATCATACAAATATAGAAAGTCTTGAAGTCTGTAGTAAATAATTACTTGAGCCAAACAGTGCATAAATTCCACTGGTACAATAAGATAAACCAAAGAGTTATACAGATAAATGATAATGTTAACCAGATCCAGAAAATCTTAAGAAACATTTGGAATCTTTGCCAACAGGAATGTTATGTAAAGGAATGAGATCTAATAGGGTTTAACAAGATAACATTTTGAACTTTTAGACCTTGACATACAGATTGAGAAGGGGGGGGGGATCTATGACTGGTCTCCATGTTCCTCTATGCCTTTGGCAATTGAAAGATCCTTGAAAAAACCTCTGCCCATCTGATCTGAGATAATCATCAGCCCTTTTTTCCCATTTTTTCTACATGAGGTTGAGGTATCATGTTAACTGTCACCAACTCTCTTTATTCAGTGGCACAGGCCTGCCTTCTTCAACATTCATGCCTGAATGTTGCAGATCTTCTTTCACACAATCCATCCACCTCTTTGCTGGATGTCCATGCTTCCTCTTACTTTCTTCCTGACTGTCCCAAATCTCCCTCACCAGATTGTCTTCTGCTTTTCTGCACGTGTCCAAACTACCATAATCTGTTCTATTTGATCTTTTATGCAATTGGAGCCACTTTGGCTTCTGCTGTTATGTCCTCATTTCTTCGTCTGTCCCACAATGTGCATCCTACCACCCTTCTCAGGCACTTCATTTCCATCACCTCTAGCTTCTTCAACTGTTCTGCCTTTACTGCCCAGGATTCTGTACAGTAGTACTGGTCACACCACTGTCTTGTACACCTGACTTTTCAGCTTCTTTGGCATTCTTCTGTCATAGACTACACCTGACATTATATGCCAGTTGGCTGCAGCCCCTCTGATTCTAGCTTTGACCTCTTCATTCAGACTTCCCTTCTCCTCAACCACCCCTCCCAGATACTTGAAGCTGTTTACCTGTTCTACTATCTTCACTTCTATCTATATTCTAAGCTTCTTCTGATTCCCCAATTTGCTGCCATTATCACCATCTTATCTGTGCTTAGTTTCATCCCATGTGCCTTTAGTTTTGCATTCCATTCTTCAGTCCTTTTGCGGAAGTTCTTACTCAGAGTCTGCCTGTAATGCTACATCATCTGCATACAGTATCTTTGTTGATATGTCCCCTCCAACCTGTTTGCTAACATAAGTCCATCACCAGTATGAACAGCAGTGGGCTCAGAGCTGAACCCTGATGTACACACACTCCCACTGGGAACCCCTCTGTAAGGCTGAACACTGTTTGTACTTGAGTCATTGGATCCTTGTACATAGCCTGCACTAATTCTACCAATGTTTCTGGGACTTCAAAACACCACAGTACCACCCAGATCAGCTTTCTTGGGACCTTGTTGTATGCTTTCTCCAAGTCTAGGAATGCCCAATTGGACACTCTCCTGATCTCTAGCTTCATCTCAGGTAACTGTCTCACTGCAAACATTGAGTCAAATGTGCTGCATCCAGATCTGAATCTGAACTGCTCATCTCCCATCTTTCATTCTACAACTCTGCATATCTGTTTATCAATCACCCTCTCCAGAACTTTCATGCAATGTGATAGGAGTTTAATGTCTCTGTACTGCCCACAGTTGTGGATATCCCCTTTGTTGTTGTACACTGGCACAGTATGCTTATTATCCAGTCATCTGGAATATGCCTTTCTCTCCACACTGCTATTAGTACCCTCAGGAGCCATTTCTCCCCTATCTTGCATCTTTATCATATCTGCTGTGTCCTCATCTGAGCCTGCTGCTTTCCCTGACTTCATTTTCCTTAGTGCTGCTCTTACTTCTTCTAGGCTGGGCTGCTCTTCTTCTCTCATCATAGGCTCTTTCTGGGGCAGAACAGCTTCTATGGGGTTTTCTTCATTCAGAAGATGCTGGAAATGCTCCTTCCATCTGCCTTTGATGTCCTGTGGACTAGTGATCAGGGTGTTGCTGGCATCCCTTATGAAGGGTATCTGACTATCTTCTTTATCTTTCTGCCTTTGCCTTGCAAACTGACATAGTTTCTTTGTGCCACTTACTGAGTCATTTTCCAGAAGTTGGTAGAGTGCCTACAATGTTCTATTCTATGCTATTGTAACTTAATTCTTAGCTTCTTTGTTAGCCAACCAGTAGTCCTTCCTAGCTTGGTCAGACTTTTCTACCTCCCACTTCTTGCAGCACTCCTTCTTTCTTTTGATGACTTCCTGGACTTCTATATTCCACCACCAGCTTTCCTTATGTACCTTATTTCCATACCTGGCTCGGCCACATATATTTCCTTTAGTCCTAACACATGCCGTTCTTAGGTGCTGCCATTCTTGTTCAACTCCACCTATCTCGTCCTCTTCCTGGGGTGCTAGAGCCCTGAACAATTCCTTGAACTGCTGTACTTTCTCTCCAGTAAACTTCCAGGTCTTCAGCCTGGTCTCTGTTGTCCTTTGGAGCCTTCTCTGATCACTGTTTGAAGCTGAGTGTGGCAACTAGTGGTTTATACTGTGGGCTGACTGTTTCACTGGGGATGACTTTGCAAACATGGATTCTACCCCAGTACCTTTTCCATACTAGGAGAAGGTCTACCTGAGTTGCATGCTGGCTACTCTTGTACTTGATCTTTTGACTGTCTCTCTTTCTGAACTATGTGTTAGCTACTATTAAGCCATTTGCCAAACAGAAGTCTAGAAAGGCTTCTCCTTCTTCATTCCTGTTGCTCCACCCATGTGGACCCGGGCAGTTCTCATATCCTGTTCTATCTGTCCCGATATGCGCATTCAAGTCACCCATTATCAATAGCAATTCATGCTGTCCTGCTTTATCTAGTAGATTCTACAACTGCTGTCTGAGTGCACTCTTTTTGTCATTATCAGAACCCTGTTGTGGGGAATAGGTTGAGATTATAGTTTCATAGGTCCATAGGTGTGTACTAGTCTAATGTGCCTGGAGCCTTTACAAGACTAGCCCATAGAAGTGCCCTGGCATCATGCCGCTCAATGTCAGTTCCCAGTGCCTCTATCAAGTAGAGCCACTGGAGTAATCCCCAGGGTGAAATTTCTATTTCTCATCCACTCATCAAGATTTCTCTTAAAGAGGTTCTAGTGAGGTGCTCTGCTTGACATGTATGGGAAGTCTATTTCAGAGCATGGACAGTTTCTGGGTTATGATCCTGTCCCTCCAGCATGTTCTGTTAATTCTGGTAATGAGGTTGATGTTTCTGGAGCATGTGGTGCAGAGGATTGAGATTTTTTTAGATGTAGCATTTCTAACAGAGCTGGGTCAGACATGGCTTTGCAAGTCAAGACAACATGAGACAGACAATAGCTGGAGTTTTTTGAGTCTGTCCATGTATGACATGTGTTTAAGCTCTAGGATACTCTTCATGAGGTAATTTTGTGGCCTTTCCAGCTACTGCATGTGTCTAGTGAGGTACATGCCAAATGGGGCATTATACTCAATGACTGCCTAATGAGGGAAGAGTAGAGAGAGATGATGACCTCTTTCTTCCTGGATGCAAAACCCTTGGTAAATGAGATGTGCCACATAGAAGGACTTTCTGACCACAGTGGCAATGTGGTGGTCAAATGAGAGGTTGCTGTCAACCTATGCCCACAGATCTCTTATAATGCCTTCAGTGTTCAGTGGGATCCCATCAATGTGGTAATTAGTGGGAACTGAGTTTTTTTCCAATGGGGATGATGGCACATTTTTTGACATTAAGCTTAAGGTTTTGACACCAGTCATTGGTCTCAGTGAGGCCTTTCTGTAGGATGTCTACATCACTTGGGTAAATACTGTCTCCCAGCTTACAGTCATCTGTGAACTTGGTCAGCCAGAGTCCCTGCATGTTGGCCTGGACTTCTGAAAAGTAGATGCCAAACAGGAGAGGACCCAGGACTGATTCCTGTGGGGTTCCACTCATGACTGGTCAGCAGTCTAACTTGGAGTCTGCTACTTTCACACTGTGGGTTCTATCTGTGAGCCATTTTGCAACTCACCTAGTGATACAGGGGTTGATGCCTAGTTTGGTGAGTTTATCAATAATTCTTGAGTGGGTAATGGTATCAAAGGCCTTGGCCAGATCAAGGCAGGCTGTATGAACTGCCTTGCCCTCATCCACAGCTCTGGTGACTGACTCAATGAAGTCAACCAGGTTGATAAGACATGATCTACCTTTTAAAAATCCAAATTACGTGGGATCTAGAGTTGGAAATTCCCTATATCCTTGTTAGTTAGGTACATGATGATGCGCTCCATAGCCTTACATATCAGACTCGTCAGTCTAATGTGGCAATAATTCCCAGGGTCTGTAGTTGCTCCCCCTTTATGGAGAGGGATGACTGTAGCAGTGCGCCATTCGGTAGGGACAAAGCCTGAGGTGAGGCTGTGATTGAACAGGGCACACAGATGTGATGCCAATTCACTTTATATTTCATGTAGAACACATCCAGAGATATTGTTGGGTCCCATGGAAGCTGTATTCTTTGCCTTTGACAATGCAACTGTAACCTGTGCTGCAGTAATGCTAGGTGCCTGACATTCCTCCAGTATTTTGATTGGTCCTTTTATGGGGGGAGAGAGGGGTAAATTTGGTACTGAATCTGTCGGCCAGTATGTTGGCAATATCTGTTGACTCAGTATAGCAGGTACCATTGTGCAGTAACTCAGAGCAAACCTGGGTGTTGTTGTGGAGATTTTTGATATAACTGCAGAAGGCTTTGAGGTTGTTTTTAGTGCTTGCTGCAATTTTGCCTTCATAGCTGGGTTTAGATGTTTTGATGAGGGATCTCAACTTTTTGTTGAGGCAAATAAGGAAGTTTTTCCAGTCTTGGGGCTTCACCTTTTTCTGCAACAGTTTATTCCTTCTGTTGTATAGTTTATTAATGGCAGGGGACCACCAGATTGGCTTCCTTTTTTGGAGGAAAGCATCTTGGTTCTGTTGGATATGGCTAGTTTCATGCATTTATATACGTGTGTGTACGATCCAGCAGTCATGCATTTATTTTCCATTGACATGGGTGCCGTAAAGTTAGCCACCTCTGTTTTTAGTAGCCCAAAGTCAGCTTTGGAGAAGTTTTTCATGGTGGTTACCTTTGCTGGGGGTGGGAGGATGGATGAGATGTGGATTTCCATGGTGATTAGTTTGTGGTCGGATCTAACCAGGGAGGAATTGACCATTGATGTAGAACAATGGTTGCCCATGTTAGTAATAATCAGGTCAAAGATGTTGCTTCCTCTAGTGGGGGTAAGAATGAGCTGGTCCAGGGCATTGGAACTGATGAATTTCAGGAAGCATTGGGCCAGTGTATTGATGCACCTAGTATGAGAGTGTTGGGTTGGACCCTAAAAGTTTCCAGGGTGCTTAGGAAATTGGAGTGAGAGTCTTGGGACATGGTTGGGGACCTATAGCAGGCTATGACCTAAATTGCCATCTTACCCAATGTTAGTTGTATCTCAGATGTGTTATGCTGGGCTACTAGTCTGGAGGTGTTCATATCCTTTAAGAATATGGAGACACCATTGCCTTTAGAGTTTTGGTCCATGTTCTGGGGTCAAAAGGCATGGAATGAATTATAGCCTGGTAGCACAGGGGTGCTTTCTCCTGCTTTAAACCAGGTCTGCATTCCAGTACAAATGACGATGTTCTCCATTTTGAGGACTGCTTTGAGCAAGTGCATCTTGAGATTTAGATTTCTAGCATTGAGCAGCATGAGCCTCAGACTGCATTTATTTATAGCTGTTATGGTGGTAATTTGGTCTTTAGAACATCACCTAAAAAGGGATTAGAGGGGTAGCAAGAGCCTTAGCCAGTATCCGGAAACCCAGGGTGACAGATGCAGACCATCTCTGGCAAAGCATCGAGGTTTGTCAATCATGTCATCCCAAGCAGACAGATACTGGATTCCCATAGAATGACACCAGAAACTTAGCCAATTGTTGAAGTCAATCATTTTCTGCATGTACTGTGGTATCATTCTGGGCGGTGGTATGATGCTGCTCAGGGCTAGGGTCAACCCTGCTTGGGCCACATAATGAGCCTATCATTAATTCTGATGATATCCCTCACTGCCTTCTGAAGCCTCTCTCTCACCACAATTCCTACAGCATTTCTAGCCTGTCCCCCTGCTGAGTAGTAGAGTCTGGATCCCAAGCCAAGCAGCTTTATTGCACTGCTTCCATACTGTCTCTTGTATACATAGGATGTCCAGTCTCCTCTGTATCATCATGTCATCCACTTCCAAACTGAGTTCTGTCAGTAAACCTACATTAAGCATAGCAATTCTCAGTTCATGTTTGGCAAGTTGGTTGGTTTTATGTCCAGCTTTCGCTCAACAGAGCTATCCCAGGTAACCCAAGCTGGGCAACTAGACACTGGCCGGCCAGTAGCTTATTGACCCAAGTCTGCTGGGCTTTATGGCCAATAGAGGCACATATACCCCTCCCACTGTTAGCATGGGTCCCTGGCATAGGTTGGAGTAGGCGTGGTCCTCAACCCACTTATCACCAGTAACTACCCATGCCCATTTTGGTGACATTAGTCAACATGACTGAATCACCTAGAGGTATATTTTTACACCATTGAGTGGCTATCCCAGTCACAGCAAACAGTCTTTGATCCATGTTCTCCTATCTTGTGGATACTGCGCACCACAGTAGATGCCCAAAATGGATGGCCTGTACACATCGTTCCCCTATAGGGCACCAAGTAGAGTCTGTACTGCTGCCCAAAACTCCATTCTAGAATGAGTTTGAGATGGAAACACTCAGCATGTTTTCCAGACATGGGAGAAATCCCACAGAGACACAGGGAGAACATGCAAACTCCAAACAGACATTGGTCGGAAGTCAGGATCAAACCTTGTACCTTGTGGATGGGATGCAAAGACCTTGATCATTATGCCAACTAGTCTCATCTGATCTGAGATAATTTGCTCCAAAAGTAGAGGGAACAGAGAAGTTTTATTTAAAGAATGAAGAATAATCCCCTGAAAAGGGGGGATGGTACTCCCATTGTCATCTGCATCCCTGTTGGATGATTTTGAGAACTCATTCCCACCTGGAAAAATGCAGACTCAGGCTGAAGGATAGTGTGTGTGTGTGTGTGTGTGTGTGTGTGTGGAGGGGGGATGTTGATTAGACCTGGAAGGAGAAGTTGTCATTTTGACTTTTTGGACTGTCCTTAGTTCTGGGAGGATTTCCCTTTATTTTTTGAGCCTACTTGGCATTGGTTTAGTTAGCACCTATTTTCTTACATTGCTTTTTTAAAAAGGTTCCTAATTAGAGAGACAGTTTGTATTATGCTTAGAAAAGGGGGATTGTGAATTAATTTCCATCTTTCTTCATTTCTTTAAGTATCTTAGTAACATTTAGGCAAAACAGGACATCTGTTATAGGTGAGAATTTAAAATCTCAGCTTTGTCACATTTTGGTAAGCCTTGAGAATGTAAAGAAACAGCAAAACTTCTCATAGCTGACCCAGTAGCAGCAACTCTGGAGACAGCATATATAAAATCATAACAGTGTGTTAAAGAGTGCTTAGTTACATGAAAAGCAAATACAATTAAAAAAATTGATACATATATATATATATATATATATTTTTTTTACCTCTGAAGAGAGGAGAATAGAACTTTTTCATGTTGTCAAAAGAAGTCAGTAAAAATTTTAACATGTTGGCTTGGCAATTCAAACTTCTGTAAGCTAAAGTAACAAAAGAATAAACTTTCTTTCCAAATCAAAAGTATTTCTATCCTTGTCACAGAGAATGGGGTTCAGATTAAAAATAAATCTGGCAGCAGAGGTCTGCTTTAGAATTATTAAATAGAAGCTTTTGAGTCTGAGATACTTTGTATATCTTGTCAGATGAGAAGGAGATTGACTGTCAAGCATGCTACAGTTTGTGAAAAAATCATCTATAGCTGGCAAAATGGAAAATAAATCTGCATGTTGTGGCATATCCATTTACAATAAATCATAATACTTTTGTTGGGAACTAGGGATTTCTTTGTATTTCCACTGAACAACCTATTTCATTCTAGCTAAGAACTCAGAAAAAGATTCCACAGAATCAGAATCTTCATTTTGAGTAAACTACTGTGGAAAAACACTCCTCCATTCACTGTTATCCAGACTGCAAATCAGTGTCAGGGTGTAAGGGAAATATTTTTCTTTGTCTATTTGAAATAAGTGAAGAAGCAGGATTTGACATATTAAAGGCATAAAGTAATGCCTTATCGAATTTCATCAAGTCTTCCCTGTTTATTGTAATAGAAAAAGGTGAAGTCAAATTCTTATTTTTTCTCCCTGGGAGACTACCTGAAAGAACAACTCATGGCAGGGGTACTGTCGAAGGAATCAGGCATCATAGCCTAGCTATGCAGCAAACCTTCTCACACTCCTTCCACTGTGATTTGCAAGAATGGCTTTCTCTCATCCAGACAGAACAACTCTACAGGCATAGTGGATATATGTAACTCCTAATCCCAAAAACTACATAAGATGGACAGAGCAACTTTGATTAGCAATCTGAGGAATGAAGACAAGCCAGAGCAGTGTCATTCATTGGTGGCTTAGGAAATAAGTTAGCCAGCCTGATACACAAAGACTCCATGGATATTTTCTTCTTCTTCTGGATGTTAAGGGAAGGAAGAATCATGGACTGATAATTGATCCATGGATTACCTGAAAAAGAAGACTGAAAGATGGATAGTGGAACCTATAAGGGTCAGTATACAGCCTGACAGAAAAATAGTAATTTTGAAGCAAAAATTTAAACATCAAGTCAGGAAAGTACAATATCTTGTACCTAACACATTGATTCTACTGGAATATCTTGACAACAATTAAAATAACAGAGTTTACACAGATTCAAATATAAGTGTTAACCCGGTAAGACTTGCCTGTAAGACACGATAGTCTATAAAAAACTAATATTCTTGACATAAAATAATTAAATTAACAACAGAAACAGAGGTTTTTCATCAGAAAAAAAAGAATCCGTGAAACGTTTTCCCCACCAGGGTGCTCATATGCCCAACCTTGAACGTTTGCTATTTGACTGTTAATTCCAGAAGCCAGCAGAGATAATACATTTCAGCAGCCAGAAAGCTGTGAAGCTTTTTGACACCTAGATTGAGCTCTTTATGTGGTTCTGCTTGAGCCTCTGGCAGTTAGTACAGTGGATATAAATAGTATACACACCCCTGTTAAAATGCCAGGTTTTTGTGATATAAAAAAATGAGACCACAATAAATCATTTCAAAACTTTTCCCACCTTTAATGTGACCTGTAACCTGTACAATTCAATTGAAAAACAAACACATTTGTTAGGGGGAAAATATAAAAAAAAAAAAACATAAAATAAGCTGGTTGCATAAGTGCGCACACCCTTAAACTAATACTTTGTTTAAGCAACTTTTGATTTAATTACATCATTCAGTCTTCTTGGGTAAGAGTCTATCATCATGGCATATCTTGACTTGACAATATTTGTCCACACTTCCTTAAAAAAGTGATCCAGATTTGTCAGATTGTGAGGGCATCTCTTGTGCACAGCTCTCTTCAGGTCACCCTGCAGATTTTCTATTGGATTTAGGTCTGGGCTCCGGCTTGGCCATTCTAAAACTTATTTTTTTTTTCTGGTGCAGCCATTCTTTTGTTAATTTGGATGTATGCTTGGGGTCATTGTCACGTTGAATGGTGAAATTCTTCTTCATCATCAGCTTTCTAGCAGATGTTTGAAGGTTTTGGGCCAAAAGTGACTAGTATTTGGAACTGTTCATAATTCCCACCACCTTGACTAAAGCCCCAGTTCCAGATGAAGAAAAATAACCCCAAACCATGATACTGCCACCACAATGCTTCACCATGGGGAAGGTGTTCTTTTGGTGATGCCAAGTGTTGACTTTGCGCCAAACATACATTTTAGAATTGTGGCCAAAAAGTTCAACCTTGGTCTCATCAGACTGTAACACATTTTCCCCACATGCTTTTGGGAGACTTCATGTATTGTTTTGCAACTTTTAGCCAGGCCTGGATGTTTTTCTGTGTTAGACAAGGCTTCTGTCTTGCAACCCTACCCCATAGTCCAGACATATGGAGAATACAGGAGCTTGTTGTCACATGTAGTACACAACCAGTACTTGACAGACATTCTTGCAGCTCCTTCAGTGTTGCTGCAGGTCTCTTGGCAGACTCCCTGACCAGTTTTCATCTTCTTTTCATCAATTTTGGAGGGATGTCCAGTTCTTTGCAATGTCACTGTTGTCCCATATTTTCTTCACTTTTTGATGACTGTCTTCGCTGTGTTCTATGCTATATCCAATGCTGTGGAAAAATTTTGGTACCCTTCTCCTGACTGAAATGTTTGAACAATGAGATCCCTTTGATGCTTTGTAACTCTCTGCAAACTATGGCTTTTGCTGTAGCGGGCAACTGAGTCAATGTCAGAAAAATCCTACGAGGACAGCTGAACTTTATTTGGAGTTAATCAGAATCTCTTTAATTGTTGGCAGGTGTGTACCCAAGAAGACTGAATCCTCTAATTAAATCAAAAGGTGCTTCAACACAGTATTAGTTTAGGGGTGTGCACACTTATGCAACCAGCTTATTGTACGTTTTTTATTTTTTATATTTTTCCCCTAACAGATTTGTTTGTTTTTCAACTGAATTGTACAGGTTATAGGTCACATTAAAGGTGCGAAAAGTTTTGAAAATGATTTATTATTATTATAACACCCAAGTATAACTATAAAACAAGGGTTAAATAGTAAAGGTACTGCATACAGAAAATCAAAGATGCAGTTAACCCTACTCTACTGAGTTGATACCAGACATTCTGCAAATTTAATTATAAGTAATTTTAAGAATATCCCATTTAATCGTTTTTTCCTGGTCACATGAGCAGAAACTAACCTTAAGACCTACAGAAAGTGCTGTTCCTGATTGTTTTCTATAAGGACTCTTGCCTCTTTCTGCAGCTGGGTTAGCCCCACTCCATTCACCCTCGCTATGCTTGGGCTCACTGGGCTCCCCTACCCTAACCCCATTCCCACCCACTCCCATATCAATTTAATTTATACCCATACTCAATTCCTGCCCATAACATCAAAGCCTCTCCCACCAAACTAATAACCCTATCACACTTAACTACCCAATTAAAATCCTTACTAAAACAAATACAACCCTAATCACCTAAATACTGCTCTCCACCCACACTGTCCACTCTCCCAAATTACTAAACATAATGCATCCCTTATCATATCCCACAGATGTAAGACTACTTCTCTGTACTATCACCCTCACAACTCTACTCTTACTTGCAGCCTTAACAAATTATTATGTCCAACTACATCACACCCTAAACACCCCGAAACATACTACAATTCTATACCAGAACTCAGCCATAGCTAACATTAAATTAGCCCCATACCTCTTGCAATCCTTCTACACAGACTATCACCTACATAGAATTCTTACACCTAGTACAAACTCCCACACCTCTTTAAAATATATTAAAATATCCATCCAGCTCAACAAACTCTATGTACAAATACTAAAAAGACTCTCTTGTTATGGAGACATCCACCCCAGCCCAGGCCATAACTCATCATCCCCCAAACCCCAATCAGAACTACCCCCTACTTCAAAGACCTAAATCCTCTCTCCTCTTTCTAAATCTAAATGTAAGAAGTATCCTAAACAAGGTCCATGGACTACATGCCTTATTAGCCCTTTACAGCCCTGAAATTATTTTACTAACTGAGACTTGGCTCAAACCTGAAAACCACAATAATTAAATCACAGCCCCGGGATATAATATAATTCGAAGAGACAAACTAGGCAAAAGGGGTGGCGGGATAGCTATAATGTACAAAGACCACCTCATCCTGAAACAACTAGATATTACCAACCCAGATTTCAATAAAGTAGAACTCATTCTTGCCAAATTTAAACTAAACCCCACCAATCATATTAATATCATTGGCTGCTACATACCCCCAGGAAATAATATTACAACCATAGAAAACATACTATAATGGATTTCAAACTCCCTACCCCAAGAAAATATCCTACTAGGTGACTTTAATATAGACTGGCTCAACTGTACTAATGAAAATCCACTAATACACATTAATCTCCATAGCTTTACACAAGATATCAAGTCCCCCACCAGAAATGACAAAAGATCCTAATGCCAGTCCATACTGGACTGGATACTTGTATCCCACCCATCCCTTGCATCCCTAGCTGGATGTCTACCAGACATTCTCAGCGATCACCAACCAGCATATCTACTAAGAACCAAAACTCCCCAAATAAGCCATATAACTCAAAGAGAAATTAGAAACAAAAAGACCTTTAACCCTAACAACTTTATCTACGGACTAAGACATTGCAACTGGACCCCCCCTAAAACAGATAATGCTAGAAGAGGCAGTAAATTACTTTAATAACACCTTCCTAACAATACTAAACCATCATGCCCCCTCCAGAACCATAAGATTAAAAGCTAAACATGCTCCCTGGCTAACTAAATCTACCAGATCAATCCTCAAAGAAAGGGACAAAGCTTGGACCCTATTCCACAAAAACAATACCCTACAAACAAAAATATCGCCAACTATGCAAAAAGCCAAAAAAATGCATCAAAATAGACAACATCACCTACAACCAAAACCTACAAGAAAGACATGCAAAAACCCCAAAGAAATTCTGGGCTGCAATCATACAGACAAGATTTCTGTTCATTGGCAATAGCCATGTAGAATTTCTCCCCTATTACTTCTCCAAAAAGTATTTTTATCACAAACTGATATCTGTTTTGGGTACTAAATCACCTCCTGCATCACTATATATTTCTTCCCAATGAAGATACGAATATATTTTATGTGTACAAGTCTGCATTTTTGATTGTATTTTATGTGCATAAGTCTGTTATATACAGTAGTCTAAAATGTGCTTTCCTCTAGCTATATATATATTACTATGGGCTAGCCTTTCTGGTCCATACTTACTAAGTTCTCTAACTGTTTTGTTTGTGAATGCCATTGTTTTAAATAATTGGTTCATTTTTGTATGTGGAGCTTTTCTCCCCAGGCCTCCACTGAAAATGGGCCTGTCTCCAGTCAAACTCTCCTAGTAAACAAAAGTAAAATAAATAAATAAATTGTGGTCTCATTTATTTATATCACAAAAACCTGGCATTTTAACAGGAGTGTGTACACTTTTTATATCCACTGTATATGTAGAAGGTGCCCCAAAACTTTTCAATGCTGTTTTTTTAAATTTTATTTAACATTTGTTGACCAGGAAAGTCCAACTAGGTTCCACAGATCCTGTTTTCAGCAGAGGCCTGGGGAGAAATGCTCCAGAAGCATGTCTTTAGAATGTGGGAGGAAACCCATGTGAAGGCAGGGAGAACATGCAAACTCCACACAGAAGGCATCCCAGCCGAGAATTGAACCAGAGAACCTGTTGCTGTGAGGTGACAGCGTTAACCGCTGCACCACTGTGCCGCCCAGTTGGTCATTATATCCTAGAGAGGATTTAATCCAAATAGCTTAGACTACTGCAACAGTAATTTAATGCTGAAAATACCCAGTTACTTAACACAGTGATAACATAAGTTGCTATAAGCCTTCACTCTCTTTATTGTAGTTTGATAGTAAAAATCACAGACAATTTTCAAAGTACATAAAGGGCTTTCTATGCAGTTCTTGGCAATATGCAAGGTGGTACCAATTAACGAATGTTAATAGCACAGCTGTGCAACAGCTTGAGTAATGCAAATACAACTTAAAAAAATACAAACATTAAATAATAAAATACCACCAAGACCACCGATCCAATAAGTAAGTGAATTTAATGAAACATTTAGCACCTCGGCTTGAGTAATGCAATTTGCAGTGTGTGCAAATGAATCAATGAACACATAGAAATGATACAGTATAAGTAAATGAGCCAGTATTGATATTTATATTAAAACGATAATGTCATTTTTCATAGTTTTCACTGAAACTGCTTACATGCCTCAATGCATCAGTATACAGAGAGAAAACAAACAAAAGGGCACTTATGTATTATCACAACCAGATTTTCATGCTGCGATAATTCCTTCTGTTTTACCTAAAGTATTTCTGTTAACCTTGAGATGGGTGTTGAACTACTAATTACTATTGTGCTCCATCATGTGTCAGGCAGAAGGAAGGAAAACAGTCAACCTCTTGTATTCATGGGGGCCTTATTTTTGCAGCACTACTGTGTTACTGTAATGTTAAATAAACCGAGGGCTGCTTCTGAGTCGTCCTAATGCTAAGTCACCTGTCTTGAAAATCTGGATGTATGGCAACTTTGGATCCTGTTTACTCATGTAAGTGGGAGTATCCTGTGTTGCACAGGTCACACATTTTTGGGATGGGAATGGCAAAGCTCTTCAAGGTTTCCACTGCACTTTGTAAGATAGCTATAATTGCAAGTAATGTGTTTGGCAGAGGGTGGCTGTTTCAACAAACTGTTTGTAAAAATACAGTTAATGTCAACTTATGCTTTTTTTTTTTTTTTTGCTGTATGGCCTTTATTTTGAAATACATCTGCCAAGCTCTACTCGATGAAATAATAATGTCTGTAACAGGATTACTGTAATACTGGGTCTAGTTTTCTGTAATACCATTGTTAAGGCACTATACTGACTAGTAGTTCAAAGGAGTGCAAGTTTTGCAATTTAGTTAATTGATATTATTTGGTAGTTCAAGGGATGAAACTGAAAGTGTACAAGGATTATTTGGTAGTTCAAGGGATGAAACTGAAAGTGTACAAGGTGCCAGACAGTGGTTTTATGGCTGTAACAGATACCTACAACATGGAAACCAACAGTAATCTGTTCGGTCTGGCGAGGGGGGTGTTAAACATTAGCTGTACAGCATCCACGGTAATGAGTCTTGCTTTGTGCAAGAGGAGAGTTTGTTATGTCTTGCAGTCTTCCTGTCACCTGCTCTTCAGCAATTTCACTCTACCACCGGAAAAGTCTGAAAGAAACCACACACTTCAATGACACACACACTTCAGGAGACAGTCTGCCAACATTTTTCGGCTTGATAAATGATTGGAACACAGCCACTCTTTGTCTTAAAAATCTGGTTGTGATAATACGTAATTTCAGAATTGCACCTTGTGGTCATGTTCAAAGTTTCAGTAGTCTGTGCTCAGAAGCATTTAGTTGCATTAATCACCATCAGTGTTGACCAGGTTTCATGTCCTTGCAGACTTACAGCTGAGACACAATGTAGACAATAGATGACATGCCATATCCTGACTGAAGACCAGGAAGTGGATCAATACAGAGTAGATCAAGACATTATCAGGAGCAAGGTGCCAATACTTCATCACTATGCTGAATCAAAAGGAATGCATGGTGTTTTGTCATCTTAAGTACCAAGACATGTGTAGTTCTTATCACAATTTAGATACAAGAACTTTTCAGCATCCTTCTTAGACACTCGGGATATTTCACAGATATCTGTCAAATGAATTCCTAGTATATTCCACATTGTCATTCTGATGCCTATAGGAAAGCATATATGCGTCCCCATGACTGCAGAAGAGAGAACCAGCAATTTCCAGCTTCTAGGTGCCACAGATTGCTCTCATACAGCACTAAAGGATTTACTTCTTCCAAAGTTAGAGAAATGTATCAGTAGGAAGGGCTACCATTCCCTGAGCTGCCAGATGTTCTGTTATGCGTATGGGATTACTTCCAATGTATATGCCTCACCCTTGTTGTTGACATGATTCCAAGATATCATTTAGTTCATGGACTTAGTAAGAAAACAAATGCAAATAACTGGATAAATGTTTTCACATATAACATACGACTGAACTATATACACATTTTTATCATGTTAGTAAGCACTGGCACAGTGTGTACAATAAATGCTGACACAAAACACAAAATTGTGCCTGTGGCTAATAACCCTCCAAAATGTTGATGTGTTGGGTTGTTTGTTGCTGATGATGCTACCTACCACTTTGGTCCATGTTTTTCTCCTCGTGAGCTACCTTGAAACCACAGCAGATATCTGTTCCGATACTGGCCGTGCCCAGGCAACTCACATCATTGACCATGTGCTTGGGCTGATGAAGGAAGATCGTTGATGCTTGGGCACATTTGGTGGTGTCTACAGTATTCTTCTGAGAGAGTCAGCAAGACATTTATAGCATGTGCCACTGTTTGAAATATGCTAATTTTTACATAGAATCGATGACCCAGCTATGCAGCAGAAAGTGGCAATGGTCATCAGAAACGAGATGCCGTACAATCAGTGAAAGCTTCCCAAGGCAGTAAAGGGTGGAATGCACAGCAGTTCTGTCTGGGGGGGCAATGTCAGATCAACCACTATGGGCTATGACATTCAGAAAGTGACAATGTTATGCAAGCAAAACATAATGTATATAGTGTTCCTATGAACCTATGTTGGCCATTGCATGGTCTGCTCACTTTCTAAATCAGACATCACCGCATCATAACTCATGTAGGAGCTGCTAATCGCAGTTATCATCATTTGTATTGGAGACACAGGACACAAAACTGTCAAACACATCAGGACATGACTGTCAAACATGTCAGGACACAGGGCTGCATAAAACATCAGGATACAAGACTGTCAAATACATCAGGACACAAGAATGTTAAACAAATCAGGACCCAAGACTATTAAGCACAAACACATCAGGACACAAGAATGTCAAACACATCAGAACACAAAACTATCAAACAGAAATACATCAGGACACAAGACAGTAAACACATTAGAACACCAGACTGTCAAACAGATCAGGACACAAGACTATCAAACACAAATACATCAGGACACAACACTGTCAAAAGCATCAATACACAAGACTGTTAAACACAAATACATCAGGACACAAAATTGCCAAACACATCAAGACACAAGGCTGTCAAACCCATCAGGGCACAAGACTGTCAAACACAAGCGCATCAGGACTCAAGACTGTGAAACACATCAGAACACAAGTCTGTCAAACACAGACACATCAGGACACAAGACTGTCGAACACATCAGGACACAAGACTGTGAAACACAAACACACCAGGACACAAGACCATGAAATACATCAGGACACAAAACTGTCAAAAACAAACATATCAGGATACAAGACTGCCAAACACATCAGGACACAAGACTTTCAAACAAACACCAGGACACAAAACTGTCAAATACAAAAGGGCACAAGCCTGTCAAGCACAAATACCTCAAAATGCAAAATTGTTAAACCTTGATGGTTCCTAGTGATAAATTGTGATATCAATAAGTCTCATCTATTGGCCAACATGTTGGCATAGATGTAATTTTCTATAATAATTAAAGAGGATGATAATTGGTGGTGCCAAGGGCATCTTTGTCTGGTTTAGGAAACATAATAATTCTAGCTCTATATATTCTATGCCCAATATTCCTACCTTTTTGGCTTACATATACATTAGATAATGAATGCATTAAAGCTTTATCAAACCATTTATAAAAATCTGGTGGAGCCCATCTAGCCATGGTGCCTTACCAGAGGCAAGGAGCATATGGTGGGGTGGATTTCCTTAGGACTAATAGGCCTGAACAATTGTGCCTTAAAGAAATTGGCAGTCATTCTCATATTGAGGCATTCTGCTTAACATCCTCTTTCCACATTATATGGGATGTCACTCATCTTATCTAGAGGGAATAATTCCTTCACAAAAATATTATTTATGACCCTAGAGTCCACTATAATGACACCGTCTGGGGTATGGACATGAGATATATACATTTAATTCTTTCTCTCCCTACATTTTTTGGCTAGGTGTTTTTTGGAATTTATGCCTTTTGCCCAGTAGTAACGTTTGTATTATTCCCATCTTTTATGAATGATGTTGGCAACGGTGGCACTATTACCATACTGTCTATAGTTATAGGCTTGGAGTGTTATGGCAATCTGCCACTCTATTGCTTGAAGTTGCACATCCGTGTATGTGTTAGTTGGCTATACCATGCAGTGACTCTTTGCTTGAGTCCTAATCATTTTCTAGACTGTGTCATGTACCTTTTGACATCACACTCCCAGTACTCTTTAATGCATTAGTCTCTTATCTGTCATTTCTATCTATCCTTGATTGAGACCATATCTAACCTCCACTGGTAATAGACAATTTATTGTGGCCCAAATTTAACTGCTAGGGACACCGTGCTATGGCCAGACAATGGTGTGGTTATGGTTTGTATCTGACAGGTTTTTGAAAGCAGTTTTGTCTAGATAGAAGAAACATATCTCTTCTAATAGCAATACCAATTAAATAGCTAAAGTAGGAAGATTTCTTGAGGATAGGATTTAGGATTCCCCTCCCATCCACTAGATCCCACTCCTGATATATCTCCATCAATAAACTAGTGATCTTCAGTGTGCTTTTAAAGTCTGCGGTGATTTTATCTATAATTAGATCAAAAATGGCATTCAACCCCCCCCCCCCCCACAAATTGTAGCATTAGTTTGTATGACAGCTTGCACTCCTTTTCTAAGCTATGGGGGCAGCATCATTGTTGGTTGTATGCACATTACCTATATGGGGACATCATCTTTGTTGGGTATATATATATATATATATATATATATATATATATATATATATATATATATATATATAGATAGATATATTATCCATATGTGGACGTCATCATTGTTGGGTGTATACATATTACCCATATGGGGACAGCATCATTGTTGGGTGTATACATATTACCCATATGGACACAGCATCATTGTTGTGTGTATACATATTACCCATATGTGGACAGCATCATTGTTGGTTGTATAGATATTACCCATATGGGGACAGCATCATTGTTGAGTGTATACATATTATGGGGACAGCATCATTGTTGGGTGTATACATATTACCCATATGGGGACAGTATCATTGTTGTGTGTATGGGCAGCCACGGTAGTGCAGCGGTTAGCATTGCCACCTCACAGCAAGAGGTTCTCTGGTTTGATCCTCGGCTGGGATTCCTTCTGTGCATAGTCTGCTTTTCCTCCCTGTGGTTGCATGGGTTTCCTCTGTGTGCTCCGGTTTCCTACCAAAGACATGCTGTAGGTGGATTGGACACTCTAAATTGGCCCTAGGTGTGTGTGTGTGTGTGTGTGTGTGTGTGTGTGTGCCATCTGTGGAAGGCTGGCAACTTGACACTGTAAAACTCCACTGCCAATCATGAGTGGACAGGTGATCCGATGTAGTGATACCTAACTGGGAAAAGCCAAAAGAAGAAGATCATTGTTGGTTGTATACATTTTATCCATATGGGGACAGCATCATTGTTGAGTGTATACATATTATGGGGACAAGCATCATTGTTGGGTGTATACATTTTACTCATATGGGGACAGCATCATTGTTGGGTGTATACAGATATCTGGGCTATGGGCATGTGTGAATTATATATGAATTACGAATCAGTAAACTCAGTAACACCAGTGAGTCTGTGATCAAACTAATAGTCCATGCCCTCCAGACAGTAGGATAAAGCATTAAGCACTCTTAAGGAGTACTGGTCAATTATAGACCGTAGTTCTGCAGGGAAGGGACCACTAGACAATCTTAGGTCTTACAACTGCTAACTTAGAATTACTGTAAATAAATGCGTAATCATCCCCTCTTTACCGAGCATCTATTTGACTCGACCTATTGGTGGTCAGGGTAACTTAATATGCTATCTGCCCCATACACAGCTATAGTTGTGTTTTCCCACTTAGCATCTCATATCATACAAAAGGCTGATGACCAAGGTCACATCTATGCCCCAAAACAACACCAATTCAATGACTTACTCCCATGATAACTAACAATGTACATAAGCCCATATTATTCAACTCCTCCAAAATAGTGTTCCAAAAACGAAAAAAATGTAAAGATATTCAGTCCTGCAGTAAAACATCAATTGTCATTTCAATAACAAAAAAAAAAAAAAAAAAAGAGACAGAGGTGAATAGGGGGTTTCCATCATCAAGCGTAAGATATCAAAATGTATCACCAGTATGCAAAGTGAGGAGGCATATTAGCTTGTCGTTAAGCTAGCATGCTCTGCCATCTGAAGTTTCACAATACACTACAAAGAAAGAAGGAAAGAAAAGAAAACATGTCTGTTATTGTCCACACTGTCAAATGTATCAGACATCATCAGTCATGGTGGGGTGTGTATAGACTTCCACAAATACATTTGTTTTTATCCTTCTAAACATCACTCCCCCTCCTATATGCATGCATTCGAATATCCAAAAGAGAATCATCAGATTTGCCAAGATTCAAGCAAAATGTGTCCACTAGACTGATCAGCAGGCATTGGTCAGGGGGTACCAGGCTTTCTTCGATTTCCTGCATCTCCTTGAGCAATAGCTCTGGCCCACTAAACTCCATGCTCAAGTCCATCCATATCTGGCTCTTCACTATAGCAGAAGACGGAATACCTAGATCAGGTGGGGTAAACAATTTTAGTCCAACTCCACCATGGTGGGGGGTGGGGGTTGATACAAGCATGCCCATAGCTTTCTCTTTCTTTGCTACAGGTGCTTTTAGGCTGAGTATGATTATTAGGTCACACTTGTCTCTTGGTTTCCATGATCACAGATTTAGCCACCCCAGAATACAACTATGAAGCATGATGCATTTCCCAATCTTACAAAAAAACTTCAGCATCTGCCAGTAGAAGGAACTGAAAATTTTGAGTACCTTAGTTAATTGTAGAATGGCAGGGGATTTTAGCAAGACACAAATCCCCACATTTTACTCTCATTTAAGGAATGAAGCTAGGGCTTTCCATACAGTAAAACATGCAGTACTGTAATCAGCAGCAGTCTTAACCAGATAACCAGCTGTTTTCAAATGATTACCCAGCTCCTTAATTCTTTGGACAATCCTTTCCCTGTCATTAAAATCTATGCACTTGAAACTCAGGTCCCTGAGATGAATCGCATTAACTTGTTTTGAATGAATTCTTTGTGCACATTTATTAATAGGAGTCTGAGTTGCTCCCTATAACTTGTTTTAATTCCACTGACATAAACACAACCATGTCTGTTCCCTCTATTTGTTCGGGCAGTACCAGATCACTCATATTATTTCATCTGGAGTGATTTTCCATTTTACAAACCTTTAGCTCTATTTACAACATGTGTGCTTGCAAATCCGTGATGCTTTCTCATTAGTAGTCACTGCTTGGTGATGCTGTTTAAACACTCCTGTTAGTTTATGGGATGTCAAAAGAAGTATGCAGACACTGTGAGGATGGTCAGAGCTATTCAGGACTGGAAGCAGAGGCATACAGAGTGACCAGAGAAGCAATTTCTATAAATGATTGCTTGCTCCTAAAGTCATAGTTTGTACTGTGTAAATGATTTGCTGTAGCTGTTGAGGAAATTTTGTAATAAGTAGCTCCTGTACTTCAGTCAGTCATCAGTACCAATAATTCAAGCATTTCCAGTAAGGCTGTCTATGAAAAGTAAATGTGCATGGCTTTGTTAGGTGCTGCTTAACAGCTGCACCAAGAACACAGGCAAATAAAAACAGAAGTCAACATGATTAATATCTTCAGTGACATCTTCATTTGTCTCTCACATATGCGTGGTACACTGACACTCAGATGAATGTACAAATCTCTCCCTATAGTGATTATGATCTTGCTATATCTGGTACATGATAAAATATGTCTTGGCAGTTTTATTCTATGTGTGTGTGTGCATGTGTGTGTGTGTGTGTGTGTGTGTGTGTGTGTGTGTGTGTGTGTGTGTGTGTGCATGCGCGTGCTATGGTGCATGTTGTGTTACATCTCTACTACTTGTTTGCTGAGCATTCATAATGAGTAATATTTTTGCATCCATACTTTCAATGTGCCCATCTCAATCATCTAACAAAGTGTATGAAGCTTATATAGTTTTTCTAAATGAAAAGAATAAGGCTAAATGAACAGTACCAGGCATGGGCTGGTTTTCCATTTCTTCCACATGTTCTGCGTTTAATGTTATCAATAATAGTTCTATTATTTAGTGTACTTGGCAAAGTGGATTGAGAAAATAAATTATTCCATTTCACTAGCATTCATAAAGCAACAAAAAAACACGAAATATAATGGTACTGGATATAAAACAAATTACATCTGGTTAAATTACTTATGTCACTTTTTATGCAATAGATAGTGTAAAAATAATTACCGTAGTGCAATTTATTTTGACTACTACAGCAATTACCACAGTTTGCCTTAGAAAACTCCCTTTGGAACAATAATAAAAATGCACTTGGGCTGCTAACCATAGTACAATGAGGCTCAGTTTCACGTGTGTCAGACATACAATTGTATTTCTGATGTACTGCTTAGTTACACGATGTCATGTTTAAGTGACACTGTATACAAAATGATCATGCTCAAGTATTTTCTACTTAATTTAGTATTCTGGCTGACGAATCTGGAAAGTCCAAGTTTTATTTAGTTATTTGTTTATTTATTAGTTACACATGTGATAATTTGTGAAGTAATCATATTGTGGTAATGTCAAATATATCCTGCTTCTAAATTGTGGGGTAATATTGTTGAAAGACACCATGTGATGATAACTGGAGAAAAGCCTAAAACAATAAAATCTAAAATGCATGACAGTTACTCACTTATTTATGTCCAATACAATGAAACTAAAGTGTTTACTGGTCAGTATATTAAATGACAGAACATAGTTTTGAAAATTCTGAAACAAATGTGTATGAATGTATAATCTCTTCAAAATCTGACATGTGCCTAACTTTTCTCCATCAGTGTGCAGTTATATATTTTTTCTAATGCTTCCCATGGAGTTGCTAAGCCTTATTACTTCCAATGAGGCCTAACAGTTCTGGGGCTGAAGACATATTCTTTTTTACTGTATATTTTCACTCATTATCACACATAA